>NC_142496.1:8802637-8992246 GCF_965113065.1 Corylus avellana
AATTTTTTTTATTCAGGTCCTGTTCCCTAATCCCTACCTTCCACAAGTTCAACTCTTTGAATACAATTTTATAAAGTTAGGAAAATGACAAATTTATCGTTTTTTTTAAATGCTAAACTTTCATACCTTAAAGTAATGTTCAAAAGTTTTATTCGGGGATCTTTGAGAGAGAAAGAGGCCACGTTTCATTTTCAATTATCTAGATTTAATTCTAATTGTTCTATGAGAAAGAGAGAGTATTGTGAGCTTAAATCTAGACCGCTGAAAAATTTATAGTACATATGTTGTTAGGGGTGTCAATCCAGTCTCAGTTATTGGTAAAAAACGGGAACTGGAATTGGGTAACCGGTTCCCGATTAACCGTATAACTGGTCGGTTCTAGTTTGTACTCGGTTATCCGGGCTGGGTAACTAGTTTTTTTTTTAAATTTTGTATTTTGGGCTTATTTTTGCTCTCCACTTCCTCCTCTTTTCTTCTTCTTTTTCTTTTTTCTCTACCCCTTGTTTCACCCCCATGGTTTTCATCTTCTCCATTTTTTTTTTCCTCTTGCTTAGTGTGTCTTCACCATCTCATTCATTCTTTCTTATCCTTATTTATTGCTTCTTTCATTCTCTTTAACGCAGAAGCTGAGAGATTAAGAGAGGGATTGAACAAGTTAGAGAGAGAAGGAGAAATCGAGAGGAGGCAGAGTGACATAGGGTTGTAACGACTAACGAGGGGCTCTAAAACAAGCAAACAAATATAAACACCCTAAATCAAAATTCAAAAGCAAATATAAACCTAAAGTAAAAACAAAAGCAAAAAATATATATATATATATATATATATATATATATATATATATATATATATATATATATATATATATATATTTGGTACCCAGTTATAACTAAGTGCCAAAAATCGAAACCGGAACTAGGGTACTTGATTACCCGTTTTTTCCAACCGGTTTCAAAACTAGTTCTCCGGTTATCCGGTATTTTTTTACACCCTTATTGCTGTAGTGTTTTTTTAATAGCATTTAAGCCAAATCCTTAAAATTTGTTAGCAAAGAACTTTTATTTTATTTTAAAAATCTAAATATATTTTTTTTCTCAAATTTTGGAGATCAAGGGCTTTTTAAATTTTAGAAGGGTTATAGGGATTTTCTTAAAATTATATACTTTTAAGTTCTAAGAAGGGTACGGGAGATTTTGCAAATTTTTGGGTGGCGATAACCCCCCTCGTCCCCCTCCAACAGTGTTGAGTTGCATTAAATAATGTTTTTTGTTTTTTTTGTTTGAAAAAGGCTTCTAATAGGTTAGGTTTTAGTTTGGCTAATTCGATGTCCAAAAGTGTATTCTTTTCCCATTTGTAGCTCTGATTGCAAGACCGTTCGTAGTTCATTTGAACGTGCAGCATCTAGTATTAAAAGCCAAGAGCTCTGTTTGTAAGGCCGTTCGCTGAGGGTTTAGACGAGATATGTTAAAGAAGAAGTTTAACCTAGCCGCGTTTTAATGGGTATGATAGTCTTTCCGAACGGAAGCTGTCTGTTGTCGCATTAGGGTTTTTCAACTTCAGCTTAGACTTTTATAAAACCTTATGACCGTTTGAACGTGGCCATTAGCCGTCTAAACTCTACTATCGATTTTTCATAATAAGGTTTCATACTTTAGCAAGGAAATTTAATTCCTAGTGCCTATATAGGACTATATAGAGCACGATTTTTTCAAGCAACTCAGAGGCAAATTTTCATATTGTGTTAAGAGAGGATTATCACTATTTAGTGCTTCAAAGCTATTTTCTCTTAGAGTGTTGCTGTGTTTGAGAAGCTAATTTGTTTATCCATGATAAAAAGTCTATCGAAGGATTTGGTAAAAGATAATTACTTCAAGAAGATTGTCGAACTAAGAATACAAGCAGGAAGCTTGTTGATTTTACATACATAGCCTTGGAGTTACAAAGGGTTGTAAGTGTTACTGTGTTGGTAATTTGGATTTTCTTTTGATGATTTCTTGGGTTTGGTTGCCTTAAAGAGATTTTACTTTTAGAGAGATTTTTAAAAGGTGATTTACTGCTTTACATATTTTGATGATTATTTGTTGCATGCTTCTTATTTTTATTCCGCATTATTTTTGTTAAACACCTATTCATCACCCTCTTGGTGTATTTTGTAGTCTATTTTTATTTTCATAATATAACATAAAAATAAAAATAATTTGTTACTATTGTTATTTTAAAAGAAATAAAATTCCCTAGGTATAAAGTAACAAAAGTAAAATATTTTTATCATTTCTCTCCCCTCAACCTTTTTCTTTTCTTCTCCAATGTTTTGCTATTTTGGTGAAACTCCTTTGCTCGGGCACTGTAAAAGTAAATTGATCGTACAAGAGCTGCACGGCCTTTTACCACGCTCCACACGTACGCATCCGCGTGCCCCGAAGCTTCCCCTCACGTGATCATTCATCGCTGACAGCCTGACGGTAATATCCGACGTGTCATCCGTACGCCAACGTGGCATCGAGTCACTATAAAAATCCCCCCCCTTCGTTCCCTCGCCCTTATCGGTCTGACCAAACCTTTTCTCCCACTTCTCGTCTCCGTTAAACGGCCTCATGTAGAGATAGATTATAGATATAGAGAGAGAGAGAGAGAGACAAATCCATACTTTTAGAGAGAGAAATTGAAAGCGAAAGAGAGAAATTTCCCGAGAAAGTTTCAAGAGTTTCCTAGGAAGCTTGAGAGAGAGAGAGAGAGAAAGATACGGAGAGATGGCGACGCCGGGGGGAGTGGCGGTACTGCCGAATTCAGTGAACAAGGTCGATTCTTCTTCGTCTTCTTCATCGAAAGCTTGTTTGAGTGGCTTGGAGACGAAGTCGCCGATTCTGATTTTCTTGTTCTTTCACAAAGCGATTCGCAATGAGCTCGACGCGCTTCACCGATCCGCCATGGCCTTCGCCACGGGGAACCGCAGCGATATCCGGTCGCTGCTCGAGAGCTACCATTTTCTGCGTTTGATTTACAAGCATCACTCCAATGCCGAAGACGAGGTACATTTTCTTTGATTCCTTTTGTATATCTTATGTTTATTTGCTCAGAAAGTGGAGGAGAGAAATGGAATTTTTGGATTCGGTATAAGGTTGCAATTTTTTGATTTACGGATATGATTCTTAAAAAAAAAAAAAAAAAAAAAAAAGGTTCTTGCTTTTTAAAATGAGTATTTTCTATATAAATGATATAAGTTATTTTTACTGAAGTAATCCTCTATTTTTGATATATGTGTGTGCAGGAAATTGTACTGCAATGCCAACTTTAGGCTAGACATTATCAAAATTTAGATTCTTTAACGCTATCATAGAATAAGCTGTCTCTCTGCAGAAGCTTTTTTTGGTTTGCTTTTGTAAATCTATGTATGACAGTATAATTGCGGAGAAAAGAAAGAAAGAGTGAAAAAAGAAAATGTTTAAATTTTATTGCTGTTCTTCAACTATTTTTTTTTTTTTTTCTAAGGTCTTTCAATACATTTTGTGTTTAATTATTTATTTAAAACCAGAACATATTTTCATTTTTTTTTTATTTATTTTTATTTATATTCACTTTGCATCTCGTACACTTTGATTAATAGATTCTAAGAAAAGGTGATGCTTGCTGAATCATTAAAATATCAGAAAAGATTTCCTGATTATTCTATGGAGGCTTCAAGTGTATGTATGAAGTTTTCTCGTACTTCTTTTTCCTTTAATATATTCTCGTGCAGGATATCTTGTGAGCCCAGAACATTCTAAAGATGCCTTCCATCGTTCTTGGATGGAGAATGACAAAACATAATTAAATATACAAGATTATTATTCATAATCTTACGGGACAATCTTTTTGGTTTATCCTGTTAAGTAGGTAGTAACATAAACTTTTTGGTTGTATTGTTTTCAGATACATTCATGCATTTTTTTTTTAGACAATCTTAGTGATTGATATGCTGACATGTAGATACATTATATTAATTTTTGGGATTTAAATTATCGTATGCAAACATTGATAGGAAGGTGAGTGTAACAAAATCATCATACAAAATGCAAATAAAGCTCATGCTATTGAAGTATTGATTTATGATTGTACAGTGTGAAATTTCCTATCTGAATTTCCCTATTGAAACATGAAATTTTTATGGCATACAAGTTGCGGTGGGGGACATCTAAGACTGTAAGATCTGATTCATAAAATCTAAAATTTCACCAACCACTTGCTTGTTGTTTTCGGGAGTGAGTCTACACTAATTCCCTGAAGCAGCATTTTCATGATGCCACTTTGTCTCTATCTTCTGTTCTGCTATAATAGAAGTAGTGACAGCATGAGATCCTGAAACTGCAGGTAATCTTCCCAGCTCTTGATATACGTGTGAAGAATGTAGCACAAACGTATTCTCTTGAACACAAGGGTGAAAGCAATCTTTTTGATCACCTATTTGAGCTGCTAAATTCTACTAAACAGAACGATGAAAATTTTCCAAGGGAGTTAGCTTCCTGTACAGGAGTCCTACAGACATCAGTTAGCCAACACATGGCTAAGGAAGAGGAGCAGGTACAGCTTCATTTGCTTCTTTTTGGATTCTCATTTGTGTATTCAGACTGTTAATCGAGCCACTTTTTTTAACTAGTAATGAGATTGGACCTTCCTTGAGATGAAAAACTGTTTTTAAAAGCAGGAAACGGTATATTTTCTAACAACCAAGTACAATTAAATTCTAGGAAATACTAAAATTTGTAATATAGTTAATCAGAAATGATAGTAAAATAGCATAATTAATGTATTATCTTGATTAATTGAGACTTATATTTATAATAGCTGTTCTTTTAGATCCAATTGTGTTGCATTCTTGATTGGTGATTAAATAATAGTGTCCAGTAGTCTTACTTATGCTCTAGTGCTAGAAATCCAGCATAGTTACTTTTATCCTGATTTAAATGTTTTACTTTGTGAACAATGCTGCTTTGGCTCTTATTTCCTATTTTATTTTTCAAGTGTTATATTCCACTCAACTTTGCACCTCTGTTTTTCTTGTGGTCGTTCGTGAAATCTTATGGATGACCCAAAGTTTTGAATAACTCTCAGTTCTCATCATTTGGACTTGATTTGGCACACAAGAAAAAAAAACACAAAAAAGCGCTACTATTATCTAGGTAAGAACTGCTAGGGTATGCATCTGTAGTGGTTCTTTTATTTTAATGTTAGTTATTAAGATCTATCCAAACAAAAACTAATATGATGCTCTGGGAAGGGATTTTTATTCATGTGTTCTTTTAGTTGACCATCTTGAAAGGATTATGGGGGCATAAATGAGGATATTCTACCAGCTACATTGGTCTCAGTTGGGTAGTTAGAATAGGCATGCAGGTATATGCAATCCGTCTTAGAGCATAGATGGGGAAGTGGGGAACATGTAGTCATGTAAACATAATTCAATAAGTAAAACGGACCAACTAGTAAATGCAATGACAAAGAATGTTGGTGGTCCACCATAATATTTCAAAGAATTTTCTTTTTCACCTGTCTTACTGATGGCTCACATGCATTAGTTTGTCTGTAAGTATCCAATTGGGGTACAATGCCCAAACACATGTTGATTTACTGTCAACTGCAATCTGTATGTGATAATTTTCAGCATCTCTTCCAGCAAAAAAGAAAAAGAAAAAAGAAAAAAAAAATTCAAGAGCTGTGTGTGGAGCAAGTAATATTTAGGTGTTTATTTTTATTTTATTTTTATGAATCTAAGGATTGAAAGTGTTGGTGTCCAGCCATTCTCTTACTGGTGGTTCACATGCATTCCATTAGATTGTCAGCTGCATGCCATGTATGTAAAGGGCATAAGATCTGTTTGTCTGAAACGAGAAAAAATGAACCACCGTAAGTTATTTTTTATGTTTTAAGAATGATTTTGGTACTCGAATATTACTTTCTATGTCTGTGTCTGATGTTTCTAACCTACTTATTATCATTGTTGAGAGCTTACTTTCTTTGGGGCATTAATAAGAATCATATTTTTTTTGTAAAAAACACAAACACATTTTGCGGTCTCCAGTTTGCAATATCTCGTTAGTGGGCCTTTGTTGGTGGTAGCCTCCACCCCTAACCGGCAGCAAAATGCCATGGCAAATGTCTAGAGCCAACTTAAAACTTCTCATTTTGCTGACTCCGCTTTGCAATGTCTGGTTAATAGAATTTGGATTTTGGAAGACTAAGTACCAAACGTACTTAGCAAACGTATCCATGTACACTTGTGATTGAATTTGTGATACTGCAACGAATTTCAATGTTGTAGCTGTCTCTGCAGGATAGGATTCAGACTTTAGCAAAATTGAACCCCTTGGAAAGCATCATAAATTGCCATAAATGACTATTTTCTCAATAAAATGGTCCCTGTAAATTTTATAAATTAAAAAATTAGTCATTATGTGTGTGTGTTTGATATCGAGAGATGCAATATGTGGAGGAATTTTTTTTTTTCTCTTTTTGTTTTCTTTTGGGATAAGAAAATTTGTTGAACGTGATGTAAGGGGTAGTGGCACAATACACAATAAGTATTCAAAAGAGATCCAACTGATGGGGGGTTGGGGGACACTAAAAAAGGAATGAAGTTTTAACATAGAATCTATGGAGAGGAAAAAAGAAAAGCAGAGAGAACCAACAAAAAAAGTAGAGAGTGGTGATGTCTATGGAGATAAAGATTTGCTGCCATGTCCTTAATGTGTCACTTGCTTCATTGCAGGTTTGAATAATGTTGAAGGTGTCTGAAGACCGAGTCTATGCATCAATATTGTCAAGACATGATAATAATTGTTTTCCCCAAGTATTTTTAGAATAGTAATTAGAATTAAATTTACAATTTCCGATCAATTTAAGTTTTTTGGAATAATTAGTGATTTAACATGGTATCTAAGCAAATGTTCTAGGTTTAAACCCTGGCTTCACAATTTATCCTCAAGTTCAGTTAAATAACCCAAATGTCAGTTCTCACTTGTTGAGAGAAGTTTGAGCCCTTTACGTGAGAGAAAGTGTTAGAATATTAATTAAGTGATTAAATTCACAATTTTCTATCAGTTTAAGTTTTTGGGATAAGAAGTAATTTACCATGTATTGAAGTCTTGGGGCTGAGAATACTTTCTTACCGATATTAATGTAAACTTTATGTTAACTATTTGAACTTTTGAGTCATATCCCTTTACCTAGATAATTTTTCTTTGCTCTTTTTGCTGTTCTTGATATCGTGGATAAAAAGAAGAAGAAGGTTTTAATCTATTTCTCTTTGATTATGCCAGGTCTTCCCCTTGCTTATTGAAAAGTTTTCGCTTGAAGAGCAGGCATCTTTGGTCTGGCAGTTCTTGTGCAGCATTCCAGTGAATATGATGGCAAAGTTCCTCCCATGGCTTTCAAACTCCATTTCACCTGATGAATGTCAAGACCTGCGGAAGTGCTTAAGAGAGATAGTCCCAGCAGAAAAGCTTCTTCAAGAGGTAGAGTTTCAGTTTTAGAGCATTGAAATAATTCCGAATGTGATTTGCTGGGTACATGTCACTGATGACAGCTCTCGTCTGTTGAAGGTGATTTTTACTTGGATGGAAGGCAGATGTAGTGCTAAAACAGTTGAAAGTTCTGTAGACAATCCTCAGCTCCGATGCTGTGTAAGTTCTAGCGCAAGTACATTAACTATTCAGACAGAGAAAATAAATTGTGCATGTGAGTTCACCAGAATGGGGAAAAGGCCATATATAGAGTCAGTTACTGATGTTCCAGAGACCTCAGGAACACATCCAATAGATGAAATATTGCTCTGGCATAATGCTATTAAAAGAGAGTTGAATGAGATAGCCCAGGAAGCTAGGAAGATGCAAATTTCTGGAGATTTCACTAATTTTTCGGCTTTCAATGAGAGGTTGCAATTTATAGCTGAAGTTTGCATCTTTCACAGGTATTCACATATTGTTTATTATGTAGCTACCAGAGTAACTTTATTTTACTTGAATTTAAGTTATTCAATGTATTGGAAACCTTCCTTCACCTTTTGGGGGCCTTTTTACCTCTTGTGCTTTTTTTTTTTTTTTTTTTTTTTTGGGGGGGGTGGGGGGGGTTTTGCGTTTACAAATATTGAAAGGTTCCTTGCTGTGGTTACTCTTGGGCCTTTGGTTTTTTGTTTTTACCCCGCTTTTTTTCCTCCTCATGGGATGTTGACTGTGCTGGTATAATTCATTGGCATTTTAAATCAAAGTTTCCTTTCTCATATTCCCATGCATGAAAATCTTCAAATTATTCAAACGTACAAAGACATAAAGAATTGTTTATGCTTCCAGCTGCTATAGGAAAACTTGAGGAGAAATGTTTATAAGGAACACTTTAGTTCTAGCTGCTACTTAACTTTTCTCTTCCCATTCAAAAAACAAGAAAGAGAGAAGGGAAAAAAATGTACAAAGGAAGCGTCATCTGCAAAGATGACAATGTAGGGACAAGAATAAAAGAGACATGGTCAAACCCCTGATTCCATTTAAAGGATGATCCAGTACCTTTGATGTTGTAATTTTTAACACCCCAGAAGGTCTGTAGAAGAAGTCTTTTAGTACTTTGATTGACAAGTGGTCTGACTCATTTAGATGAATCATGAAAACTAAAAAGGGTCCTACTTTTCTCAACTTTTTTGTCTTTTTCCTATTTCTTTGTTTGAATTGTGTCAAACATTGAAAGATTAACGATGAGTAAACTGCACTTTGTTCTCTTGAACTACCCTTTTTGCTTAACATTGTTTCGATTGGGCCCCTAATTAGAAAGACCGTTGCAATGTCCCCAATATAAAGTTGGAGTGGTGAAATGACCAAATTACCCCAATGGAGTTGCTATTGGTATTGAAACACCTATCCAAATCCAGAGCCAACTCCGGAACTGAAAGACAGTGAGCCTGCCACTCTTGGTAGTCTTTGATCTTGTAAGCGAGAGCCATTGATCTTATGTTGGAGAAAAACATGTGTTGTCAAGTGGAGATTCAAGTTCATGAGAAACTTAGGAGCTGTGAGATCTTCGAGTTCCATGTAATCTGAACGTTGCCGCTGATGCAGGCTCCTGCAGACTGGTGATGTGGACTTTGGGGGAGGGCTGAAGCTGAGGATGTTGTGGATGATATGTGCGTTGATAGCGGCTTCCATGACTATTTGTTGAGGGATGTTTTGAAGGAGCACCTCAGTGATGAACTAGGAGGGGCTGAAGCAGAAGTTAGGAGGGGGCAGGGATGCACATTAGCATCATCACCATGTGCTCTTAGGGGGGAGAGAGAGAGAGAGAAGGGGGGTGGGGGTTGGGAGAGGATTGGTGGTAGGACCATGATGCTGAGCATGACGATGAGAATGGGCTGTGTGCTGAAGCTGGGAAGGTTTGTTAATGTACAGTATGCTCCCATAGGGCCATTGGGGCACCATTGTATGTGATCAACACCAAAGGATGATCCAATGGCTGCAGTGTTGGTGCTACAGTGTCATGGTGGGAGAGTGGGCCTGGTGTAAGATAAGAGGGGACTGCTTGAGCATAGCTTCTGCTGCAAGTGGTCGTAGTTCAAGGGGGCAAAGTGTAGCTTACTCATTAATAATTGGCACTGCTATCACAAATTATATACCCTCTCTTCTTCATCTGTTGTATTCTCATCTGGTCTGTTGATTCTCATCTGGTTGCAGTATTGCTGAGGACAAGGTCATATTTCCTGCTGTGGATGGAGGATTTTCGTTTTTCCAGGAGCATGCGGAAGAAGAAAGCCAGTTCAATGAGTTTAGGTATTTAATTGAAAGTATACAAAGTGCAGGAGAAACCTCTACTTCAGCTGCTGAGTTTTATGGAAAATTGTGCTCACATGCTGATCATATCATGGAAACTATAAAGCGGCACTTCTACAATGAGGAAGTTCAGGTCAGTTCCTTGTTGATGCAATAATCTGTTCTGGGGGGTTTCACCATCTGTATCTATTAAATAAAAGCAGTATCTGAAGCCATACTTTCTTGCTGCATGGTATAATTAGGTTACATGACTAGAAATGTATAATATCAAACATCCCCATTGATTCCTTAAGATACCTGCTAAGTAACCTGCATATTCTAGGTTCTTCCACTTGCTCGAAAGCACTTTAGCTTTAAAAGACAGCGGGAACTTTTGTATCAAAGCTTGTGCATGATGCCCTTGAAATTGATTGAGCGTGTCTTGCCATGGCTGGTAGGATCATTGACTGAAGATGAAGCAAGGAAATTCCTTGAAAACATGCAATTAGCAGGTTCTACATCCATTTCCTCTATAGTTGCTTTGAGGAAGATAATTAAAGCAAAAACTTCACTTACTTTTCCTGATGTTTCAATGTTTTTGCAATAATACCTCCAAAGTATAAAAATTTGCAATGCTGGGTTGCCAAGCTTAAACTATTTGCAATGTCATCAATTCGTTAGGATTTTTAGTTAAATCCTAATGGACAACTTAGAAATTCCCAAAATATCCATGTTAAAAAAGTAAAAAATTTGAAAATACGCATGGTTACTCATGGCCGAGCTTGGCCATGGCTATTTTTTTTTTTTTTTCAAAAAAATTAATTATTTGATTAGGGTAATTTATAATTTTATAAATTTAGCAGAAGTATAAGAGACATTTCACCTATTAATTTAACCCTAAATCTTGACGGGAGGGGTGACATTGCAAAGTTTTTGTATGATTGCAAAAACATTGAAACATCATGGGGAGTAAGTGAAGTTTTCCCATAATATTCACCAAATATACTTTTTACATATTTTAAATCTGACAATTGTTTTTTGATTCAGCTCCCAATTCAGATATGGCTCTGGTAACACTCTTTTCTGGTTGGGCGTGCAAGGCTCGTAACCAGGGTTTTTGCTTGTCTCCAAATGCAACTGGTTGCTGCCCTGCTAAAAGTTTTACTGATATTGAAGAAAATTTTGGTAGATCAATCTGTGCACGTGCTTCCACATTGTCTACTAGAGACAGCAGTCACAGCACAGAATCAGCTGAAGCAGGTGAAACCAAAAGGCCGTTCAAAAGACATGTCTCAGTGTCTTGCAAGGGTAGCAATGCCCCTGACCCTTCAGAGACTATAGATGCCCAGAAACCATGTTGTACTGATCGACCTTGTTGTGTCCCTGGTTTAGGAGTAAACAGTAATAATCTGGGGTTGAATTCTCTTGCTACTGCTAAGTCTTTGCGTTCCTTGTCTTTCAGCTCTTCTGCCCCATCTATTGACTCCAGTCTTTTTGTCTGGGAAACAGATAATAGCTCTTCTGATATTGGATGTGCAGAACGACCAATTGATACCATATTTAAATTTCATAAAGCCATAAGCAAAGACTTGGAGTATTTAGATGTTGAATCTGGAAAGCTTAGTGACTGTGATGAGGCATTCCTTCGACAGTTCATTGGAAGATTTCGTCTGCTGTGGGGATTATATAGAGCTCATAGTAATGCTGAGGATGACATAGTGTTTCCAGCGTTAGAATCAAAAGAGACACTTCATAATGTGAGCCACTCGTACACATTGGACCATAAGCAGGAAGAAAAACTTTTTGAAGATATATCTTCTGTTCTTTCTGAGCTTTCACACCTTCTTGAAAGCATGCAGAAGGCCCATACGAGAGGGTATTTAACTGGAAGTAACGTTGGATTTTCTTCTGCCTGTGATAGTGATTCTGCTAAAAAATACAATGAGCTAGCTACTAAGCTTCAAGGAATGTGCAAATCAGTAAGAGTGACATTGGACCAGCATATCTTCAGGGAAGAACTTGAGCTGTGGCCATTGTTTGGCAGACATTTCTCTGTGGAGGAACAAGACAAAATAGTGGGCCGCATAATTGGGACTACGGGTGCTGAAGTGCTGCAATCTATGTTACCATGGGTAACTTCTGCACTTACTCAGGATGAACAAAACAAAATGATGGACACATGGAAACAGGCAACCAAAAACACAATGTTCAATGAATGGCTTAATGAATGTTGGAAAGGAAGTCCAGTGTCAACTTCAGAGACTGAAACATCAGAAACTAGCATCTCTCAAAAAGGTTATTATTTTTGTGCTGCTGGAGTACTGCACAGGGTTACAATAAATAAATTTAGTTGCCTTAGTAGCCTGTCATGTTTTATATATCCTATTGTTGTTCATGTTTTACACTTTGCACGTGTTATGTGCAAATTCTGTCTGGTGGAGTAGGTTCAACTGAGTTCAATGTTTTTTCTTCTAGGTATGGAATATCAAGAAAGCTTGGATCATAGTGATCAGATGTTCAAGCCTGGTTGGAAGGATATTTTCCGTATGAATCAAAATGAGCTTGAGTCTGAAATCAGAAAGGTTTATCGAGACTCAACTCTCGATCCAAGGAGAAGGGCATATCTTGTACAGAATCTTATGACTAGGTTAGTTCTGATGATAATAATCTACTTTGCTTACCCAAACAAAAAAACAAAAAACAAAAAAAGCAAAAGATAATAATCCAGTGGAGACTCTCAAAAATGCTTTTATCTACCTTCAGTCTGATATAAATACCAGATTATGTCATCTTAAAGTGCTTCATCTCTTTGTCATGAGTCATAAATTCTTAATTACTACCTTCTTGTTTTAGTCGCTGGATCGCGACTCAGCAGAAGTTTCCTAAATCAGTAGCTGGGGAAGCTTCTAATGGTGAAGATTTAGTGGAACGCACACCATCATTTCAAGATCCTGAGAAACAAGTGTTTGGGTGTGAACACTATAAAAGAAACTGCAAACTCCTTGCTGCTTGTTGTGGCAAGTTGTTTGCATGTAGATTTTGCCATGACAATGTGAGCGATCATTCAATGGACAGGTAACTTTCTGATATCATTGGTCAAATTCCATGTTGGGATATTGTATCTCTAATGTTCTATTTTATAATTGCAGGAAAGCAACATCAGAAATGATGTGTATGCGTTGCCTGACCACTCAAGCGGTTGGGCCAATATGCATGACACCTTCATGCAATGGATTTTCGATGGCAAAGTATTATTGCAATATCTGTAAATTTTTTGATGATGAAAGGTACACGAGTTCTTATTGAAAATTTTAAATGTTTTTATTAATTATCAAACTCAATAAATTTGGTGGCAATAAAGTACCGTAGATATTTTCTATTCTCCTTTTCTCGGTTTTTTTACTTTGATGAAAGGTTAAGATAGATTTCTGGATACTGTTAAAAAGAATTGTTTCTTTGTTTACACTTTCACTCGTCTTTCTTCGTTTTTATGGTTATAAACACTAATAAAAATGCCCTGTACAACCAAAGAGCTTATAAAGTTGAAGACAAATAATTGTAACATTGTTTTTATCTTACTTGAAAAGTTTGGGATTACATTGTTCACATCAATACCGCCAATGAATAATTAAGCTTTTGTAAAAAACCTTTGTAGTTTCATTTCTCAGACCTTGCCTTGGTTTTTTTTTTGGTGCTCAATACACTTGATGCTTATGCAGAAGCACTGACTTATCATCGGTATTTTCCTTGCTTTAGGACTGTATATCACTGCCCATTTTGCAATTTATGCCGTCTTGGGAGAGGTCTTGGCGTTGATTTTTTTCATTGTATGACCTGCAATTGTTGCCTGGGAATAAATGTAGTGAACCACAAGTGCCTAGAGAAAGGCTTAGAAACAAACTGCCCTATCTGCTGTGATTTCTTATTCACATCAAGTGCAACCGTCAGAGCTCTACCTTGTGGCCATTACATGCATTCAGCTTGCTTTCAGGTCTCCTCTTTCATGCTTGTGTTCTGCATATGTCGTTTACCTTTTAATCTTATATATCTTTCCTTTTAAAAGGAATCAGAGAATGGTAGTTGAATCTAATCTCCAACCTTGTTTTGTTCTCTCAGGCATACACTTGCAGTCACTACACCTGTCCAATTTGCAGCAAATCTTTAGGAGATATGGCGGTAATACAACTTTTTCTCCTTTCATTTACTGCTTGGTCAGAGTTTCCATTATGCTAAACAATTTACTAATCCTTGGAGATGGTGCTAAAATCGGCAGCCTTTTCATTACTTGGGGAAAATGACATTGAATGAAGTTCCTATACTTAATAGAATTGGTTCCAGTTACTTTTTCTGAGCTTTGCCATTTACTCATTTCTTGTTTTGTCCAAAATGCAAAACTCAGGTTTACTTTGGCATGCTCGACGCATTGTTGGCTGCCGAGGAGCTTCCGGAAGAATATGTCGATCGTTGTCAGGTACCTCGTGCCAAAGAATTGTTAAATTGAAACTGGTTTTACACTGTTTTTGTCCTTACTAATGTTCGTATGGCAATCCAGGATATACTTTGCAATGACTGTGATCGAAAGGGCGTTTCACGCTTCCACTGGTTGTATCATAAGTGTGGATTATGTGGGTCATATAACACCAGGGTGATCAGGACTCAGACGTCAAATGCCAACTGCTCCACAGCACAATAACGAGAGGTTTTCTTTTTCTTTGAGAAAATATTTATACATATTTTAGTTTGTAAATACTTGTATTCTCCGGACAGAAAAAGAAAAGAAAAAAACTTGTATAGACAATCCAATTTTCCCCCAACCCGGACACCGGCCATTTTTATGTCCGACGAACAGTGGAACACTACACATTTACAGAATCAGCTTAAAGATCTACTTCCTGTGGTTTATATGCGTATGTTCAGAATTGAACATTACGAGAAGCCATAAGAGCATGCTGCTACGTGCGTGCGCTCTTTCATGTTGCGGTAGAATTTTCAACTAGACCGTAATTTTTTTCATTCTTTTTACATATTTCTTTGTGTTCTGTAATTCTATTGTTACGAATTTAGATACCAAGTCGGAATAAACTTCAAAAGCATATATAGGGTGCTTTCAATGTCGAACCCGATTGGATGCAAACAAGGTTAATTGTAGATCCATGCAGTCCATGATGTATCAAGATAGCAGTGAAAGATATCCAAAACGTATTGCAATTTTTTTTTTTTTTTTTTTTTTTTTTTGTTCAGTCCAAAGTTACACTTTACTATCTTAAATTATTTTCAATTTGACTTCCAATATTTAAAAATTGCTAATGTACTTTAACAAAGTATTAAAAATTCATAATGTGATCCATTTGTTAGTCATGCTTGTCTAATTTGACCGAAAATGGCTCACTTGTCTGAACTTTCGTATATTGCCACATTTTTTTTTTGGAGGAATTTCAAAAATGCCCCCAATTAAATAAACCAAAATAATAATAATAATAATAGGCCACATTTTGTGGATTGGGGGTGGTCGAAACCACCTCCAAATGGCCACCCCATTTGCCTAGATTGTGGGTAGTTTGGCCATCCCCAATCAGCCAAATGAGGGTGACTGAAACCACCTTCAACTGGCCTAAGGGGTGGCCATCCGGCTGGATTGGTAAGGGCTTCGAGGTGATTTCAGCTACATAATAAATAAATAAATAACTAATAAAAAAACTTTTTTATTTTTTATTTTTAGTATTTGGCCAAGAAATAAAATAGAAGTTTTTTTTTAAAAAATATTTGCTCTTATTATTACAGAAAAGTTATATATATATACATATATATATATATATATATATATATATATATATATGCCTTATTCCTCTTTTGCTAGTAGCTAATAAATATAAATCATCCTATCCGCTCTTTGTATCTTTTTATTCTTTTCTTTCTGTTAACAAAATGGGTAGGGGTCCATACCAGTGATACCACTATACCAGACCCCACAATATTTGGACATCATGGGGAAAGGTATCTAGTCCAATCCTTAAGCCTGACCCTATTTGAAAGATTCAAAACAAACCCAAGAAATAAAAGTTCACCATTTGATCAGTTAAAGTAGCTCACAACGCTCGTGATTTTTGTTTTTTTGTTGTGATATGACATAAAGGTGAAAAAATATGTTTGAGTGTCGTATGCTGAGTTGTTTGTTAATAGTTTTATTTTTGTCCTAAAAAGCAATTGCAAACGAGCTTCCAGAAAGAAAAGGTATTTCAACAAAGATTTGTTTTTTCAAACCTAGCCCCATGATTCAAGCTCCATTTGTCTGAATCTTACAGTAGAAGTATAGGTATCTATCTTTCATAGAGTAACTGCCAATTTCAAAATTATATGTACATTATAGCATAAAGAAAAATCAAAAAGAGAAGAAGAATAAGACAAGCATGAGAGAAGGGTACCTGTTGTTGTGTCCCTTGAGCTTGTGACATTTTCATATGCATGAATCCATCCACTTTATCTCTTTTCCTCATCATATGAGTTTTAAGATATTCAATAATTAGCTTCTCTTGGATATCTATCTTCTAAAGCTCAATAATATACTTCACCCTTTATAATTGTTTCCATGTTCATTGACATGATTCAAGCAAAAAGCATAAATCCAAAATCCAAAACTACATCTTTTTACATACAAACGAAAATCTAATAATTTGGTCCATGAAAAAAGCAAGTAAAATCATTAATTCTTGCTCTTTTTATCTTTCCTGTCACGTAAGAAAGACCCCAAACCAAAGAGATTTTCAGTTCTTTTGGAAATGTAAGAAGGTGGTACAATATTCAACACAGGGCTAATCCGAGCACCATGGAGAGACCCTCCATAATTCTTCTTCAATGGAGGTTTTTGCTGCATTGCAGGAGCAGATGAAGCAGAAGAAGATGAAGATGATGATGATCTTGACATAAAAACAGATGCTCTTTTCTGTGAATTTTGCTTGTTTTGAACATCCTTCGCCATTGGTAAACCAGTTGAATTGCTTCGAGACAAAAGAGGCAATGAGCATAACAAGCTTCTCTTACTGTCAGAAATGTTGAGACTAGTACTTCTCCTGAAGCCCCAGAAAGACTTGGATGGATGTTTCTGCTCCAAATCTGATTTTATAGCCATGACTTCTTCTTTCATGCGTAAATCTTTCTTTGATTTCTCAGGAAGAGGAGGAGGAAGCAGAGCAATAGGCAGAGGTTCACAGCTATGGATTTCCTTTGGAAGAAGCATGCCATTGCAGAAAAGCTCGTCTGCTGAACAAGATTCATGCTCGAAGCTGCCGCTGCTAAAGCAGAACTCAAAATCAGAATCTGGGTCCAAAAGCAAGGAGTGATCTGTTCGATTCACCTTGTTTTGGATTGGCAAAATTTGTGGGTGGCCAAGATCATGGGAGAAAGATATTCTAGGAGGACTTGTTTCTGAGCACATATCAATCCACCAAGGAAATTAAGACAAGGAAAAATGGTAGAAATTCTAGGAAGAGAAAAAGATTAATATGATCATCAGTAATAGGGGGCAGAAGATTCAAACATCAGGCCTAAGAGGAACATTAAAGCCTAGAAAATTATAGGCTTGGACTTGGAAGTGGTCAAAAAAGGAGGTGGAAAGAAATGTTTGAATCTCAATAATAAATAAGACAAAGAAGGCAGCTTTTCCCAAGTTTCAAGGATGATTGAGGGACTTGGGGAGAAAAATTGAGTGTTCTTCTTCTCTGGCAATGGAGGCAGAGGCAGGCTTATAGTTGTTGTCTGTTAATGTATAAGGAAAGAAACAAAGGGAATAATAGGAGAGACATGAAATGGAGACAGAAATATAAAAGGATTTGAGAACAAATCAAAGGCAAAGTTATGAGAGAAATATATGTGGTTTGAGCTTTTTGGGAACATGATTTAGAGGTAGCAAGAAAGCTGAAAAATAAGGCCAAAGAGAGAGAGAGAGAGAGAGAGAGAGAGAGAGAGAGAGAGGATAACGTGAAAAATATTCAAGGGGTTACCGTCATTCAAAAGGCAAAGAAAAACTAGAAAAAAAAAAGGGAAAAAGAAAAAGTAATAACAAAAAAATAATAATAATAAATGAAAAAGATGAGGATGACAAATTCAATATATAGTTCTGAAGGAATGTGACTGCTTGAGCAACTTTTTTTTAGGATCAACAAAATATTGACTTTTCTAGCTACTCTCTCAACCACCGGTTGAGGTGCTCCTTTTACCACGTCTACTTTTCTTTTCCTTTTTTTTTTTTTTTTTTTTTTTTTTTCCTTTTTTAAATTTTTATGAATTATGTTAAGGAGTTAAAAAAATTGTTTTTAATACTTAAAAGCTGTATTAACTAAAACTGAGTCATTTTGATTAAAAAAAAAAAAACTTAAAAAACTGTTTATGAAATGATTTTCTTGAAAGTTAAAAGAATGATTTTAGTATTTAAAAAGCTGTGTCGAGTAAAAATGGATTCGTTTGATAAAAAAATTTAAAAAATATACTTTTTTTGGACTTTTTGATGTAGGAGAACAACATTAATGTGGATTTATTATTTATACATTAGTTTTCGAGAAGGATTTAATTTTTCCTTCTCATTATGATTTCCTTTTTCAATTAGAATTGGTTTTCTATTTTCTTGTTAAATCAGGAGGAACCTAAAAAAAAAAAAAAAATCTTGTTTTTGTTATTTTTCAATTAAGTTTTGAAGTATCAATTAAATTTCAGTCTTTCAGAGTTATTTATCTGTTTGCTTATTTGGAGGCAATTATGGTCTTTGTTTTTCCTATTTATTATTTTCTCTCTTTCTGAATTCATTTTTTTTAATCTTCAATTCTTAGTTTCTGCTGCTATCATACATTGACAGAACAATCTTAATTTTACCCGGCATCACGTTTTTATTCTACAAAAACCCAAAACTGTGTTTTGAAAGGAACTTGAAAATGGAGCGCTTTTTAAAGCTCTATTTTTCAACGCAATCTCAAATAGATTCTAAATTAGTCAGTATTGGCTCACATGATTTTGAGAAAAGTTTAAGGTTGTTCCAAAGCCTAATGAGACCTGATTTGACCTTAGGTTTTTTTTTGATATGTCCACACAAAAAGGGGGAGAGGGATTCGAACTAATGACCTCCACTTTATTACGCGTGGTTTCAGCCGAATAAATTACCTCTTGGGGACTGATTTGACCATGTTAATGCGTAATTATGGTACCTAATCAACCTCATATAAATTTAGATTACAACACAATGACAACCGATTAGATAGTTCCCCCAGCAGGCCTTTGCGTTCACGTGATCAAAGCTAATGGATTAGCTGGCAACTCACATCACCCCTTTCTATATTAAACGACTTTTAGCTTAGAATAGTAAAATATATCAAAACACTAGATTTGGAAATGACGGAAACTTCTTCCAAATTGATTTGATGAAAATTTCATTCAACTTAATCTAATAAGTAATAAGTGCTATCTCTTATATGTTTTCTTTAATATGTTAATAGTAATTTATTGTCATTCCACTAATTTAGAAACCCAAACATTAATTTTTGAGATATGATAGAGGTTCAATTGAGCACATCTAACACCCAACTTTTGTGAACATATGTTTTAATTTTTGTCTCTTTTTTGAAATTTTAATTCTGAACTTGATGCGACACAACTCTCATATGCATCTCGCGTGTTATCAAAAAAGGGACAAATGTCATTTTTATGGACTGAATTGGAGGAAGTTTCTCCAACCTAGTATGGAGGAAAACTCTGTCCTTATGCCACACAAGTAAAAGTTAGGTCTTAGATGGAGTTCAGTTGAGCCCCTATCATATCTCTTAATTTTTTAGAAACAAAAAAATGTTGAATGATACTTGTCACTTTTTTTTCTAATTTTTTTATTTTTTTTATTTTAATCATGACATTGTTATTCTTATTGGAGTAGGTTGAAAGAAATTTCCTCCAAAACAATTTAGAGGAAATTTGTGTCCATTTGGGAAAACCATATTTATCCCATCAATATATTATTTTTTAACAATATTCTTTCAATCTTTTGATTTAATTAATGCATCTTACCGATTTATCATTAGTGTTACAATGTCTTCATTTTATTTCAAAAAGGAAAAATACCTCTAAAAATCTGAAAAAGAAAAAACTAAACTAAACTATAAACCCACGGCTATGCCCTTAGCCACTAGGCTCACGACCACGTCGTGGATTACTAGTTGACTCACAACCGAGTCGTGGGTCTAGTGACCCATGGCGTATTCATGGGTCTTGAGTAAAACACACGGCCATGTTATGGGTTAGTTTTTTTTTTTTTTTTTCATTAAAAAATCTAATTTTTTATTTTTTATTTTTTGTACTTTTTTTGTTCTTTTTAATATATTTTATGGCATTTTTGTCTTTTTAGAACAAAAATGAGATATTGCAACTCCAATGTAAGATATGCCGGGCACATTAACCAAATTAAAAATTGGGAGGGACGTTACAAAATGAGCAATGAATTAAGGGAGTGAGTATAATTCCCCCCATAGTTTATTATAGACTAGTCGTTGGATTATGATATGCTTATGCAAGAATTCAATTGGAGAGAGAGAGAGAGAGAGAGAGAATTAGAAATAAAAAAACAGTAAATGGAATTTGAAGAAGTGGTTACCAAAAATCTAATAAATCTTCATTATTTCAATTGTTAAATGATAATAGTAATCCATTGTAACCTTTTTTTCTTATTCAATTAGAAAAAAAAAAAAAAATGATAATAGTAACCTTTGTTCATAAGTTAATGATCTCTCCTTATGAGAGTTTGACTCTCGAAATATGAATATTTAATTTTATTAGTATTAGTCGTTTTAAGTCCTATGAATGTTCTAATGTGATTGAGTTAAGCTAAGCTCAATCGGATTTGAGAAAGTGCGTGCAATTTTCACTGTCTAGGCCCTTCCTGTGTAACTTCCAGCGAGCATGTATTACTATAGGTACAGTTGGTCTTTCCCACCTG
The DNA here is from genome assembly GCF_965113065.1 of Corylus avellana. Taxonomy (NCBI): domain Eukaryota; kingdom Viridiplantae; phylum Streptophyta; class Magnoliopsida; order Fagales; family Betulaceae; genus Corylus; species Corylus avellana. The sequence continues at coordinate 8,823,365 of NC_142496.1, forward strand.
CCATTGCAATTAAAAAAAAAAAAAAAACGGAGGTTTTTTGGTGTCAAAGCTCAGTAGCTCACCCTATTTTTTTCTTTTCTTTTATTTATGTTTTTTTAATTTTTTTTATTAAGCTCACCCTTGTTAAATACAATAAAAAGTTTCTCTAGATGAAAAACATCAATTCTATATTATTTTTTTTCCTAAACAATAATTTCAAAAAGTCAATCAAAACAATCATATTTTAAATTCAAATTGGGTAAAGCAAGTTAAGGAAAATGGTAACATATTCAACGACAGGTTTAACCTTAATTAAGCTATCTCATGTTGCGTCATATGAAAGAACCCGCCAACCATAATTTAAGAAATGGTCAGCATGCACTCCTCCCATGGGTATTTGGTAACAATTAATGGAGGGATCATGAGAGAATCATGATAATTACAACCTTTCTTGCTCTGATGGTTGTGATACTTGCACATAAAAAAAGTACTTCATTCTATGGCTGCATAATTTCGGGGTAGGTTCAAGATTGATGGTATGTCTGTTTCTCAATTGGGCCCCTTTTTTTATTGTTGGGATAATCAGGCTAGATATTATATGACATATATTATTGAATAATTAATCTAGATTTATATTGGGTTTACCTAAAAAGGAATTAATCCACCTTCTCTTTTTAAATATCCAAAACAAATAATTAATCTAGTGGACAATATAGTAGACATTTGACTCCTCTAGCATGATTAGGGGGCTGGTTTGCACTAGCCATTAGCCAAGCTATGAAAAATAAATAAATTAATTAATCTTTGTGAAATTATTTCTGTCTCCTCATTACCCGGAAATCTAAATTGGTGATAAAATTAAAATAAGAATAATTTCAATCGGGTCATAGTGTAAACTGAGTGTTTTGTACCCTTTAATAAGTGTTAAAGTAATAGTTAAATGATTAAATTTATTTCTTCCTATCAACTTAAGCTTTTAGGATAATTGGTAATTTAATGATTAAATGATTAAATTTACTTCTTCCTATCAGTTTAAGCTTTTGGAATTGGTAATTTAACAATAAGAAGCAGACACCTTGAAACATTAAAAAATAATATAACCTTTTAGATCAAATAATTTTTCTTATCCTGACAAAATATTCATTGATAAAACCATCGGTGCGACTGTCTTTATTAGTTTTGGAGACTTTGTTGTTGGGAGCTTGGAGGTGGGTGAGAGGTTCGGAATAAGGTTATCAGAAGAAGCTTTGAGCTTCTTGACTTTGTCTTTTCACATATAATCAAGTTTGTGACATTTTGGAGCCCAAACTGATTGAGATTTTGTTTTTGATCAGATGATTTGGCCCCTTTATACTTACCAAAAGGAAAAGAAAAAGTTTAACCAAAAAAAAAAAAAAAATTGGAGTAACGCTATTTCTATGACTTATACCTCTTAAAATTAATGTAACTTTTAAAATAATTATTTGACCAAAATTCAATCATAATTTTAAAAATTACATCACTTTTGAGAAGATAAAAATGATACCTGTAACATTACTCAACAAAAATGATAAGGAGTGCGTCGATCGGTACAAAAATTAAGCATAAGACATTCTTACCCTCACCAACATGGCTGCAACATCCTTTATAGGAACCGTTTACCCATGAGACTTGAGAGACAAAGTCATTTCATAGTCGTATGGATGGAAGATTTGAGGGCAAAAGAGAATTGTTTCTTGTATAATAAGTCCAGCAAATCACAAATAGCATATTCAAAGAAAAAGAAAAAGAAAAAGAAGAATCTAGAAATTGATCTCATAGACTTTTTGCCAATAAAATATGTATTTTGAGCAAAAATCTTGAACCCTTCAACTATATATCTTCTTATCTCTCCAATTTATTTTTATATCCCTCTATCTTTATCTGCTTATAATCTTTTCTTTGCATTGACAATGTCTCCATGTGGTTTATTTTGTATCGAGAAAATGAGAAGACTGACAAACTAAAGTGACTGCGAAGTTGTCAAGTCACCTTTCTCGTGGGTTTGACTCATAGATGAATTGTATGCAACCAATTATTTAAATAAAGATTGCTACCTTCATAAAAAAAAAAAAACTATGTCAATTTATAACTTAATGTTAGCATACTTAGGCCTTGTTCGGTAATGAATATGTATAATGGGTTTTTAGTTTGGAGGTGACTAAAGTGATATAAAGTAAATAAAAGTTTTAAATTTTTTGTATAGAATAATAAAAAAATTTGTTTTGTAGGTTTTTTTTTATTATTATTATTATTTTTTAAAAAAAAAAATAGGACTTCTGGAGTCTTTTGCCAAACAAGCCCTTATTCTACCCCTAATGTTACTCTTGAAAAAACAATTTCATTGTGATATAAAGTTATTATGACTTCATAAAGAAGTTGGGTTGGATCCTTTTTAAATAAATATTTTAGACACCAATAACACCATGATCGTCGAGTTCCTAAAGAACTCCATAATATAAGGTTACTTAAATCTTCACCACTCTTTTAAATTAAACGGTCAAGATGTTGTTCCATCATTACACTTCATTAATATAAGAGAAAAATCAAATTTAATCCTAATATTTTCATGCAATTTTAATTTAGTCTCTAAGTTTTTAATATTAAAAGTTAAGTCGGTAGGTTATCATATGATTTCATATAGGTCCTTCTATCAATTTACTGTCCAATTAATTAACTGTCATTTGACACATCATGTGACAATTATATGTACCACATGATACAGTTACTTAAAATTACAAATATACTACAAATAAAAAATTTAAAAATAATATTTAAAAGAGAGAGAGAGAGAGAGAGAGAGGCGGCTAGCCAACTTTACTGCATTAACATTCAATTGGCACATGACATGTCAAAATCTTTAAATTATAGCAAATTCCTTAAGAAAAATAGGAAAGCAAAGTAATATGATAAGATCTAAGCCCTATTATTTTTTTATTTTTTTTTTATTTTTTTATTTTTTTTTCCTGTTCTCTCATATTTGGTCTCTAACTTCCTCTTTAAAATCCCTGATTGACCTAGATTAAATATGTTTGGCTCCCTATTCTAAAACTTGATGTTATAAATTCTATGGGAAAATACTCTTTAGCCCTCCTTCCCCCAAAAGTATCACCATTGTGGTATTTTAGTCCCCAAATTTTACAAAGTGACACTCAAACCCCACAAAATGCAACAATTTAGCCCGTTCGTTAAGGTTTTTGTGTCTGTTTGGATGAAAATTAAGTTAGGCGTGTCGCACGTGACTTTTAGCCTTTAAACTTCCAAAAATGACCCGGGGGAATAAAGTGTTAAAAAGACAAAACAAAACAAAACAAGATGAAAAAATTTAGGGGTGGCTCGACCCTTATGGCAAGCTTGGAGTAGTTAAAACCATCCCCAAATGGCCGAAACCACCCCTTCACTACTTTGGAGTGGCTCGGCCACCCTCATTTGGCTATTTGGGGGTGACTGAACTACGCCCATGGGCGTAGTTCAGCCACTTCCAAGCCAGTTCTAAAGAGTATTCGAGTTAGCCTTTTGAGCAAATGTGTTATACCTCGCTTAAATACATGGTAATTATTTTAAAATAATCGCTAATTTACAAACACCTTACTTCTTAAATATTTTTAACTAATTAAAAATTAAAACTTCTCTAAAATATACATACATATCACATATGCATACATGTACAATTGTTTCATAATTTGTGTTAAAAAGAGTTTTTCAAAATTATCATTTTTAATCGACCACACACACACACACACACACACATATATTGCATGGAATATATATGTGATTGTATATTGTCCTATTATATACATGTAAATGTCCTAAGTTCGTGGTCGTAAATGGAACTGGGCATTTCATCTAAACCATAACATATCAATCTAACGATTTGTCTTGATCAGGAAAAGCATGTGGACTTCGGGTTGATATGTTGGTGTATGAGCAAGGTAGTGCCATGCACCAAACAGACCACGTAAGTCATCATTCTTTTAAACATTGCCTTAAAGAATGTTGTACGTGCATAGAGACTTATAATGGTTGCTCTAAATTCTAAGAAGAATGTGAACTCAAATGTAAAGTATAAGTTACTTTGATGTATCTATGAATGAGATATTTTTACGGCCAACATCTCCATGCATTGGGCGATCACATGTAGCATTGTGTGAATACATTCTTCAAGAATGTATCCAAGTCTCTTGTCAAGAACAAAGTGATAAAGAATATTCATTTTTATTTAGATTTAATGAGAATGATTAAAAAATAAATAAAAAAGGACTCCTTATATACAAAATAATATGCACATACATACTAACATGCCCAATATTCGAAATAATTCAACAAATAAACAATTTTTTTTTTTAATAAATTAAAATGTCAGATAAAATAAATTAGCTTTTAAAGCATAAACCCTAACCATCTACATGAGTATGATGATCAGGGAGCTGGATAGCACTGGCCATTGGCCAAACAAAAAATAAAAAAACAAAATTTATGCCTAGTGAAATTCTGTGGGTCTCCTCATAAATTAAAATATCATTCATGATTGATATTTGATTTATCTACGTGATTGAACTTCAAGACAAGCAAAGTTGTGTCATTAGGAGCTTTACGACTTTGTTTTTTCACATTTAATCAAGATTGTGACATTTTGGAGCCTAAACTGATTGAGTTGTTGTTTTGGAGCCCCTTTATACTTACCAAAAGGAAAAGAAAATGTTCAACAAAAATTTGAGGGAAAGAGAGAATTGCTTTTTGTACAAGAGCTTGTTTGAGATTGTTTTTTTAGAAATACAGCTTTTAAGTCAAAAAACGTTTTTGTCAAAAGCTTCATTTTTAAGTTTTTTTTTTTACCTTAAAAAACGCTTTCAATTTTTTTTTACCAAACGTGTACCTTTTTTTTTTTTTTTTTTTTAATATACGGACTTCTTGAATGTTAAACACACTTTTAGACTTCTCAAATGCACACCTAAATAGACCGAACTCCAACAAATCCACAAACAGAATAAGCAAAGAAAAAGAAAACATCTTGAAGACTTGAACCCTTAATCTATTCTCTTCTTACTCTTTATCTGCTATATATGCATATATAATATTTTCTTGCATATATCAAGTCTTTTAATCTGAGAAGACTTTTCTTCATAATAAAAGAGTGCAAACTAAGTGTTAAGTTGTCACCTATCTTGTGAGTTTGACTCGTAGATTGCCTGTAATCAATGGCTATTAGATGTGTCCACTGGTACCTTCATAAATTATGTCATATATATATATAAAGAGGTTGGTTTCTTTTTTAAATAAAGATTTAGAGAATATGATCATCGATTTTCTAAGGAACTCCATAATGTAAGGTTACTTAAATCTTCACCTCTCTATTAAAATAAAAGGTCAAGATACTGATCCATCAATACTTCATTAATATAAGGAAAAAAAAAAAAAAAATTCAAATTTAGGTCATAGGTTTTCATGCAATTTCAATTTAGCTTTTTAAGTTTTCAATTTCGATAATTAGGACCATAGGTTTTCATATGATTTCAAATATCTGCTTAGTCTACTTACTATCTAATTAATTACTAGCAGACCACGTCAGACTAATTAATTAATGTCCTGTGAGCTGTTTTTTTTTTTTTTTTTGGGAAAAGTCCACAAACCCCCCTCAAACTATCACTTACTTGACAATGTTCCTCTCAAACTTTTAATTGTAATAATGTCCCTCCCAAACTACCAAAACATTATTAATGTCCTTCTCAAACTACCAAAACATTGTCAATGTCCCCCAATGATAAAACTACCATTAGCAAAAAAATTTTAAAAAAATAATAAAAGTTCTAGAAAAAACCTAAAAAAAAAAAAAAAAAATCGATATTTTTATAAAAATTGAAAATTTTCGTTTTTTATTTTTATTTTATAATTTTTTGAAAAAAATAAAAACTTCAGTTTTTTTTTAAAATAAAACTTTACGTTTAAAAAAATAAAAATTTTCGTTTTTTAAAACAGAATTTAACAAAATTTTTTTTTTTTTAAATAAAAATTTCCGTTCTAAAAAAAAATTAAAATTTTCGTATTAAAAAAAAAAATCGACACTTTTGTATTAAAATTTTAATTCTTTTTTTAATTAAAATTTTCGTTTTTTTTTTAAAAAATAATATATATATTTTTCAAATTTATAGGGGTATTTTTGTTTTATTGAGAAATATATAAGAACATTTTTATTTTTTTGCTAGTCTTGAAGGAGACATTGACAATGTTTTAGTTGTTTATGGAGGACATTGTCACAATTAAAAGTTTGAAAAGACATTATCAATTGGGTGGTAGTTTGAGGGTACGTAGACTTTATTTATTTTTTTTTTTTTCTTTTCTTTTTTAAAAGAGAGGGGGGTGGCCAACTAACTTTTCTGCATAGAATTGACACTTGACGTGTCAAAATCTTTAAATTAGAGCAAATTCTTAGAGAAAAGTAGGACAGCAGAGTGAAATGATAAGATCTAGACCCCACTTTTCTTTTTTCTTTTTTTTTCTTTTTTCTTTTATTTATTTTATTTATTTTTTTAGTTTTTCTCTCTTATTTGGTCTCTAACTTCCTCTTTCAAAACCCTAATTGACCAGGAATAACAATGTTTGGCTCCCTATTCTAAACTTGATGTTATTAATTTTTTTTTTTTTTTTTTTTATTAAAAAAAAAAAACATTTTACCTTCCAAAATATCACCACTTTGGCATTTTAGCCTCACAAGTTTAAAAAGTGATACTAGAACCCCACAAACCACTAAACTGTGACAATTTAGCCCACCTATTAAACTTTTCTATCTTTTTGGATAGAAATTAAATCATGTGCACCGCACCTGACTTTTAAACATTTAAATTCTCAAAATTGCCCCGAAGGGAAGGAGGGTCAAGTGTGAAAAAAAAAAAAAAAAGACTAAAAAAAATGGTTAAATACAAAATAAAATAAAATAAAAAAGAGAAAAATTTAGGTGTAGCTTGATCACGCAATGATCGGCTTGGGGTGTTCAAACCACCTCCGAAGGGCCAAACATGGCTGGCTGAAACCACCTACAATCAGTTAGAGGTGGCTCTTCAACCCTCATTTGGCCATTTGATGGTGGCCAAACCATCACTAAAGGCCAAATATGGGGGGTTTGACCAACACCAAATGGTTTGGGAGTGGTTTCGGCCAACCTTAGGTCGAGCATAAAGGGTGGCTCCGAAGGGCAAAACATAGCTGGCCGAAACCACCCACGGCCAGTTAGAGGTGGCTCTTCCACCCTCCTTTGGCCATTTGAGAGTGGCCAAACCATCACTAAACGCCAAATAGGGGGGGTTTGACCAACACCAAATGGTTTGGGGGTGGTTTTGGCCCACCCCAGGTCGAGCATAAGGGGTGGTTGAGCCACCCTCTTTGGCCAAATGGGGGTAGCCGGCCACCCCCAATGCCCATAGGGTGGCTTGGCCAGTCCCTAGCCGGCTATAGGGGTGGATCAACCACCTCCTAATTTTTTATTTTATTTTTTATTTTGTATTTTGTATTTTAATCTTTTATTTTTTAGCACTTTACCATCGGAGCATTTTTGGGAGTTTATGGGCTAAAGATTCACATGTGTCGCACATAACTTACATTCCGTCCAAACTGACAAAAACTTAATGAATAGGCTAGATTATCATAATTTGGTGAGTGTCACCTTTTAAATTTTGAAGACTAAAATCTCAAAGTAGTGATGCTTTGAGGAAGTAAAGTGTATTTTCCACTTAATTTTAACATGCACAATTGATGTCGACTCGTTATTGATTATTTGACCCACCATACTGACATTATAGGCCAGAGACATTGAGGCCATCAAGGATGGTGTTAGATTTTATGTCATTGGCAAATTCAATATAAAAACTTGTTGTGTTGTAAGTCTAGGTTTAGTGTTTAAGTTGGTTCTTAAGTTAAGGTTCAAAACCTTGGTACAAAATTAAATATAGAAGCTGTTATTTGCAACCTCGATCGAAGGGCATTCAAACGAGAAAATTTTATTTAGGAATTCAAGGCATGATGCCCTGATAGCAAGTCCATTCGAACGAGATCATAAAGGCTCTCCAAGAATCGGGTTCTAGAATGCAACGATCATAGTCATGATCACAAGACGTTTGAACAAATGACTTAAAGGCATCAAATTTCAAGCTCCCGAAAGTCTTGATTGCAATGGGCAATCGCACCAGGTTCGAAAGAGGCAGAATTACAGTGTTTCGCAAATAATTACCATGAGCTCCGATCTCAAGGATGTTCGAAGCCAGTTCGAACACTAATAATCAAGCTAGATGCAAGACACTCAATCGCAATAATGTTTGTAATCCCGTTCAAATGCCTCATGCGATAAGTTGTAAAACCCTAGTCATTGTTCGAACACGACTTACACCTTTTTGAATGCAACAACCTCAAATAGTAGTTCTAGAGCTACTATAGTTGAGAAGACAAATAGGTTGTTTGTTGGGTACAAGTCAGGTTTTTCATATAAGGATTTTGTAAGTATAATTTATTCTTCTATAGTGGTTAAGTTTTATGGGATTGACTGCCCTCAAAGTTGTTTAACTTTCAAAAAATACTTCAAAATGTTTCCACTTCGGCACCAAATTCATGTGCCTACTTTCTTTTATGTTTTGCTTGATTTTGGTGATATTATATGTAGTAGTGAAATTTGAATTGGTTGTGATTGTTGGGTTTATTGAGATAACACCTATTCACCCCCTCAAGGTGTTATCTTGGGTCATTGGGCATTTTCAAATTTTATCAAGGAACGTGAAGTAATGTTACAAGTCTTTTTTATGTTCATTCAAGAATGATGTTGCTCTTAAAATTACTATTAAGCTTGTAATTGATCATTATTAAATTTTGATAAAATTATAATTTTAAAAGTTACCTCATTTTTAGAATGACAAAAAATAAAAAAAAAACTTCTAAAATTACTCAGCGACTTTTGTTTGACAAGAAAGATAAATGGAAGTATCTCATAACCCAAAAAATAGAGAGACCAGATGACAGACATGATGGGAAAACTGTACGATGGCATTAGTATGGGAGGTAGGGGCCTCCCCCCTTAACTGCCTTAAGGTAACAGACCCAAGTGGCCTCCAAATGCTTTGAACTTTTTGACCTAAACGGCTAAACATGTAAACAACCTGTCCATGTGAAACAAAAGCCCCTGACCACACACACACACAGAGAAGGAGACCCTGCTGGCAATGCTTCATCCTTTCCCACTTTCATGGTTCACCCTCTCAACCACTTCCCTACCATTGGGACCCACTTACCATCTTCTACTCAGAATTCGTAGCCTGTGACGTACGCTACAATCAACAATATTCATACGTTTGTCTTCTTTACCATCACAGCCTTGATTCCTCATCATCCATCTCTGATCAACAGTGTGATCTTGTTGGTTGCTTGTTCCAGTGGACCTCACTTACGGAAGATGCTTCACCCATCTGATGTGGAATGATTCCCCATCATGTGAGTGAGAGAGTGCAAATTGCAATGGTGGTTTTTTCAGTACATTCTCCCCTCTGTATTATGTTATAAGTAACCGGTTCGCTTCTTCTGTTTTTTTTTTTTCTTCCTATTTTTGTTTGGTGATTTATTTTCTTTAATAAAATTTGAGTCATCCCAAAAACTTAAAAATAAAAGCAAAGGAAGCAAGATGAATGAGGGAAGGGAACGCACCACTTGCATAGGAAAGATAAATTTGGGGTCAATTTGTAAAACTTTTTAAATTGTGTTTTTCACCTTTTTAGTTATAATATGATATAAAGGTGAAAGTAATTTTTAGTGTTTTGTATTTTGAGTTGTTTGTTAATGGTTTTACTTTTGCTGAAAAAAAAAAATAACTGTTCTGAAAAGCTTGACGTACCCATGAAGTCTCCTCTAGAAAACAAAGGACGGACCAGCCAGACAGATATTGCCCATCAACACTCAATTTTTTTTTTTTTGACATGTCCACACAAAGAAAAGAAAATAGAATTCGATCTAGTGACCTCCACTTCATTAGACGTGGTCCACAACTGATTGAACTATCAATTGGGGACATGAACACTCAATTTCATTTGTGGACCAAAGCTGGCATCTTCATAAAGGCCATAAGAGTAGCATTTATGAGGGAAAATCCAGAAAATTAATTTCATTGATAAAGCAAAAAAACAAAAAATGCAAGTAGCTGCTTACTCATAAAGTGATCCAGCAACAAAATCCATCTCCATAATGTGCTCATTCATGTCCAATGATGCTTTCTGTTAAAACAATTTGTAATCCAAAAGAAAAGGTTTTGTTTCCATGCAATCTCAACAAATCATATATCGAAGCACAGAGCTTCCATTGCCATTTGATGGCCGATTGATCAAGCTTCTCCTATCTTTTATACAAGCACCAGTATATAAACACACGCCTATTCTAGCTTTTGAACAGCTCTGTAATGGTAAAGTGAATATTATTGAGCAGAGTATATGAACAATTAGATCATGAATATTACCCATCTGAATGTTGTGATTGTCATCACCGAAGATCAATGACGTCAAATTTTAAATTAGGGTTCATGTAAACATCTGTACAACTCTTGTATATGGGCCCGCCGTCCGGAGGCTCACTATGTGGATGAAAGCCACGTTGCTGACAGTGTCTAATGACAGACATGCCACCGGGGGTTGTTAACCGGAAAATGCCATGCTTTCTGTACAGATGAATAAAGAAGAGATTATCTAGCATAAGTAATCATTTATGAAAGGATAATTCTCAAATATATGTTATCTAGCAGAATCCCAATTCTATGAGATCTTGATCATACCTTGAACCATCTCTTGGTGCCATGACAATGGCGACAGCTTCTGGCAACATAATCTAGAAGAAGGAATACGCATTTGTGTAAGCTATAGAGAACTCATAAAGCATCATAGAATATTTTCCCTCCATTGTGTTAGAAATGAAATTGTTTCCTGTCATCATCCCAAAAGTGGCTCCAAATGTACAAACAGCAAGCTCTTTACCAATTGGCAAAGAAAATTCCTTTTTCATTTTTTTTTTTTTTTTTTGACAAGTAAATACACAGCTCACTCATCCACCCTCATCTTATTTGTTGGGGAGATATTATTTTGTCCACAGACCATTGGCCAAGAAAATTTTCAAAACTTATATATGTTTTGTTAGGTGAGGTCACTATAGAGGCAAAGGAGGGGAAGTAGGTTTCAAACATATCTTTCCCTTAATTTGTTATAAGTTCAAATATTTTATAGCAATGATTATAGGGAATTAGGACCAACGTTTCCAGATATCTAGAAGTTAGACAAACAACATATAAACTTCAAAGCACTTTAATCAAATACCAAAGAAAAAGAAGAGGTTTCAGCCATAAATACCTACCATCTGTAACATGCATGTAGGGACGGATGCACAGGCAATAATTTTTTTTTTTTTTTTTGATTTAAGCAAGTTAACAATCTTTCACACAGCCTCCGCATAATCTTATATGGGTCTTTTGAAGGGATCTCTACATTCCCATTCATGATGAGGAATAAAGTGTCACAATCTCATAATTTTATGAAGGCGTATTTTGTTAATGTGTTTTTGGGGGAGGGGGTATTTTTTGTTTTTGATTTGAAAATGTGTTTTGATGTGACAAAGTTGAAAATAGTTTTAATTATTTTGTGAGAACCTTGTCTATCAGGATGTAGTATAAAACTCCATTTTACAGCCTTCAATAGAAATTTGACAAATCATGTAAAAACAACAAATACAATGAAGATGAAAATACTGTATCTTTAATTCAAATCAATCCCATAGACTTTTCCAATCGTTCTAACCCAGCACCCACCACCCACTACCAAATCCCCTACCTACTTTTCAAGCCCTCAACACCGGAGTCTCCAAAACTAATCAAGACGATGGCTCCGATGGTTTTATCCATATGTAATTTGTCTATGAAGTATTTTGTTAAGAGAAGGAAAATTATTTGATGTAAAGGATTATGTTATTTTTTGGTGTTTCAAGTTGAGGTGTCTGCTTCCTATTGAAATGTATAAAATACCCAATTTACACCACGACCTAATTGAATTTATTCTCTTATTTTGTATGTTGTATTGTTTATTAATATTTTTATTTTGAAAAAAAAAAAAAAAAAAAAGTAGAGACTAAAAAACAAAGATTTTCTAGCTACCCAACTTCACCCTAATGGATTTTATGCTAAAAAGAAGTGATCTCCTCGAAAATGCACCATCACACCTAAGGTAATATATATATATACTTTTTTCTTTAAGATGTAGAAGAAAAATGAGAAAAGGTCAATGCCAAGGTAGATGGAAAAATTTATAACATTTGTTTTTCTTTGTATATTTTCTTCTACTCTTTTTCACAATTCTGGATCATTCCCCCCAAAGGTCCATCCTTGATTGTAGGATCAAATTACTCACAAAATAAAACCAACCAAAAAAAAAGTCTAAAATTTATCGCTTGTCTCTTTAGACCAAGCGCATATCTATTCTTATAGAAAGAAAAAGTGCATATCAATCTCTTAGCTCTTCTGTCCTTTTTCTCTTAAAATAATATGTACAGGAATATACAGACGAAGAAAAGTAATAACTCTTCTGGAAAAGGAAAGAGCAATAAATCATATTTGATGAACACGTCATTAATAGTTTCTATCATTTTTCTTTGCTCCTGTAACGATTCAGAAATTTAACTAGTCTCTCATTTGGTCACAAGGCAAAAAGTATTTAAAAATATGTATTTTTTGGCATAACTAAAAACATATATTTATAAATACCAAAATGTTAGTCTAGTGCAAACGTAACGTAAACCTTGGACTATTTACACTTTGTTATATAAGTTACAGGTCTTATATATGGCACAAATGTTTTATTTATTCCAGTTGATCTTCACAAGTTAATATTTTCTTACAAAAAACAAAAAAAAAGGGAGAGAATATTATCATTCGCCAAGAAAACAAAAATTAGCTACAAGTTAATAAAGTGACATGTGTTCTTAAAACATGTGAGAAGCACATGCTTTCTTATTATTGCTATTAAAAAGCATGTACGAAGCACATGCTATTAAAAAAAACATGTACTTTTCACATGCTAAGAGAAACACCTCTTTTTTTTTTTTTTTTTTTTTTAGCGAGAAACCCCCCAGTGGGTTGGCCCTAAGGAATTGTTTACACCCAAAGGAATTTGAACTTTAGACCTAATGAAAACACCACCAAGACCAAAGCCTTTATCACTTGAGCCAACCCTTGAAGTTAAGCGATACGTGTCACTTTATTAGAATGGAGAATACCTCACATGTCCTCAGGAATGAACCTAGAGAGCTAAAAGAGATAACCTCCCAGTAACTAAGGTAAACAACATAAAAAAAGCTTTTATTTTATAAATATATCTACCCCTCCTTCAAATAAACATCATGGTTCTGTCCCTGCATGCATGTATGGTAACATGAAGATGCATATAACTGATAATGAGTAATGAGAAAATAAAGTTTAATGACTTCCATTTGCAACCATGATAATTATTATAATAAGCAGAAGAAGCACGCACCTGATATGAGTAATGAGTGTGAACATCAACCGACGACATGAAACAAGACTGAGAAGGATGTGTCTGGAAATTGCACCAAGTTTAGTTACTAATCCGTCAGCATCAAAGCCATGTTACATTTTAACGCATAACATTATAATGATATACAGATGAGGCACTAGGCCATATGCAATTAGACATCACAGATCTTAATGTTAATAGCATATTACATGATCTTTCTTAAGTAAACCAGGAATCTATACAAGGACTCATTTCAACTCATTTCTATACTTCTGTAGTCTATTTTGGGGCTTGACAACAAAATGGCTCATCAATACACAATATGCTATATATTTGAACTAGGTGCTTCCTAAAATGGAGACGAACATTTTTAGAGCTTTGTAATTCATTTTCTAGTCAGTAGGGAATACTTTGTGTACATCCTATGTACTTGGGTTGCGCCCCTCTGCGCGTTTGACAATCAATATTACTTATAAAAAAAAAAATGGAGAGGAACATATATGCTCCCAACCCCAAAACAACAGCCAAAAATAAATAAATAAAAAGAAATCAGCAGAAAGCAAATGCTCAGTTACTCAGATGCAGGGTAGGGTGCTGAAACAAACATCAACGTGGGACTAGATGTTGTGTAATGTAGTTTTCAAAATAGCTTGAAGCCATCAATGAGGAAGGGTCAGCCATTCTTTCCCATGTAATTTACAATGTCTGGCAATTTGGAGCTTTTAATGTGGCATCCATAGAAGGCAAGGCATATTTGTTCAGAGCTCATGTCATAAGGTCTCAAATGAAAATTGTAGTTCCCTGAAATTCCAGCACAAATTTCTTTATTTAGACTATTGACAGGTACTTTCTTAGTTAAGTTCAAGATTTTTTCTAGAAGATTCTATGTCTGTAAGTTCTTCCTCGGTTTCTCTCTCTCTCTATCTCTCTCCTCTCGACTCATTCTTTATTCCCATCAACTCTCCCCACCAAGAAGTGAAAAGCTTGTTATCTTTCAGAAAGTCCTGGCCCATTATGTTGAAAATCAGAAGCAGTGATACATGCAATAAGAACTCGACCTCCAGAATTGAAGCATTGAAGTCGTAGGATTTGCAAATTCTGAAATTGCATCTTTAGAATATGATAGAAAACATGAACTTGGAATCTCTTTCTCTTCATACTTGGATCACTGAATTTTTCAGGAATGACAATTTTAGGAACCACTGGTGTAAAAGATATGGCCGCCCTAGTTTGACGTTCCCCCCCTCCAGTTTATCTGCTTCACTGTAATGTTGACATCTCCAACCTTCTTTTTTATAATTTCAACCTTACCAGGGACAAGGAGCTTACAGATTCATAAGCCAACTATTGTTCTCCAAGGCTTCAATGTGAACCTCATGAAGCAACATTACTTTGACTTATCCAACTAATTTTGAAGACCTGGATGAGATTCAGCACAACAACATGAACAGTCTCAGAGAAGCTTCAGGTAGCTTGACATCTTCTTTAGGCACTGCCTAGGCTGAGCTTATCTTCACATTATTAACTTCCTTGCCTATAAGTTCTCCTTTGTCTCATGTCTAAGCTTTCCTCCAATCATGTAAGCACAATGCATCTCATCAGCAATTTGATTGTTAGACTTTTCAAGAAGCTGTTTTTCCTTACAGCTTGCTTATCAAGTTTGTCTAACTTCAGTTTTGGGCTTTTGACTTACTGTTGGCATTTCTGATTGTTGTATGGTATTGAAATTTCATTTTCTGATCTTTGTTTTCCAGAAAACAAAGTTTTATTCCCTTCAACAATAAGGTTGGACTTTGAGCCAAAGTCTGTCCAAGAAGGCGGACTCCTCCACAACTAGGGCTGAGCACCAATCGGTTTTCGGCCTCATGGTCATTGACAATCCTAAACTAGTACCAAACCAATCAATCGATGCTTGGCCACTGAACCACACCAACCCCAAGTGAATGAAGAGTTGTCAAGTAGTTGGATGGCTGACTCACGAAAGCATGCGGGGTTACCAGGTGAGAGAGACTACCTTTCACCAATCTGGACATTGGGGGCAATGAGGGGGTAATTTATCTAGTAATTGAGACTGTTAGAAGCACCAATCTAGTGGCTTGGGGGGGTGGGGGCGGCGGAGGTAAGCAACATCAACCTGGTGGTTATGGGTCGCTGGTGTGCCAACCTAGTCGTTAGGAGGCATGTGACATGGAGGTGAGAGACAACAGTTGAAGAGAGGTAACAGTGAGAATCGACAATGCCAGTTGGTTTTCGCTGGCAAGGGGAGAGAGAAGACAGATGATAGGTAGTGTAAATTGTGAAGTGTGTATATACCGTAGGTCAGATTGGTATAATCATATTCACCGACCCCAAAAACCAGCAACTGAGCAAACGCTGGTCGGTACTTCTAAAATCCATAACCAACACATGCTGTTGGGCCATTAGTACCGTCAGGTTGCTTGGGTTCCAGACCAAATGAGCACCCCAACCTTAAAAAGAACCAAAAATATTTTCTATTTTCGTGATCAAACTATCAAATTTTAACTAGACCCGATGATATTACAGGTTTCATATACTAGAAAAGAAAAGGGAAGAGGGGAGGGGAGACAAATGGAGAATGTGAAAAATGGAATGCATAATATGCATTATTGGAAACCTTCTTTAGCCATAAGACTGTGTGGTACAATCTAGATGCTATGGCAATAAGAGTAATCAAGTTTGATAAGTTTCATTCAATTCAGAGCATTATAACATACTCACATGAATCCAACCAAGTGGGAAAAGAGACTGTTTGTCCTGCACCTCAAAAATTTCCTCTTCATTTGTCGTCTGACACTGATCAAAAAGTACAAATTTAATATAACTGCTGTAGATATATAATTGATGGCAGTCAAAAAAATAGCCCCGTAAAATGCGAATGAGATTTCCATACAGTATCTGATGTTGATTCCTGCTTAGGAATGATGAGAGCCGTAACATAGAATTTTCTGTTTTTCTGCAAGATAGAAATATTGGAAAACATTAAGATTAAGAAGTGTTGGATCAAAAACAGTAACCTTTATCAGCACTTACAAGTGAACCTGCAAGGACACCGCATGTTTCTAAGTTCTTATCTGTGTTTGACTTAGCGAGCTTCATAAAGGTCTCCATAACTGCAGTTGACTGCAAAAAGAAACATTCTTTAGAATAAGATAACACCTAGTACTCACGTCATTACAATTAATATAGACATGAATTTGTCATCATCAGAAAAATATAATGACACGTACATGCCACTCCTGAAAAAAAGAATCAAAATAGAAATTTAGAGAGAGGGAGAGAGAGAGATTGTCAAGTGTAATCTCACAATGTGTAATTGCAGTGGAGATTCAGCATGAACCAAATTATCTTGTAGGGAAGTCTCCATTCCACGTTCTGCCTCACTAACTTGGGATGACACTGCAGGTATTAAATCTTGAACTTCAGCTAGTACATTTGGAGAAGGTTGTGACACTGCAGGGATCAAATCTTGTACTTCAGCAAGTACAGGTGGAGGAGAAGGCTGTCTGATAATATCTGATTGAGTAGGGGATTCTGTTGTTTCAAACGAAATCAAGGAGCAAGGTCCCTCACGACGATGCATCTGGGTATTATCATTCTGGGTAAGAATTGATTCCCGACTTGATCTTTCTTGTTCTGAGTTGTTATAATCGTTTGTAATTGCAAGTCCATCTATGGTTTTCTGCAGGCTATTCACCCAGAAAAACAACCACATGAAATATTTGAGCGATAAACTCTTCAAAACATAAACAACATGATATCATGTTGAGAGAACTGACTAGAAAATTTAATCTTTAAACAAGTTTCTCTCTACAATGAAACAGCCTTTGCACAAAGTATCTTTTTATATATTCCCATTTACTAAGATTTAATCTATCTAGAGGTGCACAACAACCCTAGTGAGAGGAACATAACTAGAGGCAAACCTTGGGATTTCAACTGGAGTCAGGTCTATGATGCTGGGATATTGGACCTAATCAAGAACAGATATGTCAGCATGGACCTGCATTGAGGCAAAAGATATCACTAGATTCTGTCTTACCCCTTTATCAGCAGTTATAGGTGGCTGCCACTGCCCAGAAAGCCCATTCGGACCCAAGATAGAATGTCTAGAGAGAGTTTCCTCCTTCGGACGCATCATATTTAAAGATCTACAAGCAAGCAAGCAAAAGAGCTAGTAATCAAGAGCACCAAAGGATCCAGATATAATTCAAAATCTAACTCCTTTATTGTTACTTATCAAAAAAAAAAAAAAAACTTCTTCATTATGACATGCACAATGAAAATCATTGATAAGAAGACAAATAAAATATAGAACAGAAATATTGACATAAATTTTTGTTTAAAATATTTAGAAACTCTTCTCCCGCTGAATTATACTGCTTTAAACTAAGTTGGCTCCAAACAGCATTTTCATGTTCACATGCCCTGACCTCACCTGGAAGAGTGTTGGTGTTGGCAGGTCAAATTGATATTAATACATGTAGTTACCATTTCTATTTAGCTCAGCCAAAGATGCTAAATCTACAATATATGCTAGAGTAACCCACAAGGTGTCATGATTAATAGAAACCAATTCAATTGAAGATTAAGGCTTAGACGGGTTGAGTTGAGTTCTACCTATATTCCACTCATTATTTTACCACTAAATGTAGCTGAAATAAACTGACAGACTGAAAAAGCACACAATGGGCACTAAAAATTCACCAGATTGTGAATATATAAGCAGTTAAAAACCATGTTTTTAAATAATTCAAGATATTCCCATGCTTCATTCAAATGAGCAAATCTAGGGTTATTTATTTCTTAGCATGCATACAACATTCATGGCAGACAATATGGTCGATATCATTAGCATTTTACATCAAGTGTTATTTATTTCTTTTATAATGCAACAAGAGTATCATATTTTTATTAGCCGCAATGCTCCTGTATGATAAATAAAAAGCGAATGATGGCATCAAACAATAGGGCAAAGGAGAATCGCAAAAGACTGAGAACATGATTCAGTCCTAGATAGATGCAAACATAGTATCCGTTTAACTGTAAGTAATGATGCCCAGTAGTATATGACTTTAAAGATGCGGTAAACAAAACAACTCAACTCAATTAAGAAATAATTACAACTAAGAGTAGGTATGTGCAGCACATTTATAGTTGCAAAAACAACTCCAACCACTTTGAGGAGAACCCTTTTAGAATATTAAATCACTTACAACTTGCGGCATTGCTCTTCCACAGGCCTGGCATATGAAAATTGTTGAGCCCTTGAACCTTGATAGTTGAATTGAGGTGCAGCTGGTCTTGTAGCCTGTCAGATGTAGAAAGCATACTGAGCATATGGAAGCAGAAATTTTATCTCAACGGAATGAAACAAATAAGAGGAGAAATATGGAAAGAAAGCAAAAAAGGTCACTGCATGGACTACTGAGTAAGTAATAAATTGAAACTTAAAATCAAGGTTGCCACCTAAGCACAATTCAGCAAATTGAAAGGAGATACTAATTTCAACTAATATGATGCAGAGAAACTGTACCTTTGTTACATCATAATTAGTTAAGGTTTGCTTTTTAACTGGAGACCAATGTAATGAATTATTTTGATGAAACTGGCCCAGCCCGTTTACTTGATGTGCTTGTTTTCTGTTTAATTCAATGATCTTCTGCTGCACTACAGGCTTCAACTCCTCCAGCTCAGTCAATGCCATCAAAAATTTCTAAAAGAATACATCAAATCAAATTGTGCCCCAAAAATTGTAACAAAAAATGCCATTTAATATGATAGAACAGACAGTGTTACCTTTTTCAAATAAACTTTTTGGCTTTGAAGAGATGCTCTGTAATCTCGATGGCATGGTAATGTCTCAGAGACCAAACTGAAATCAAAGAACGCAAAGTAATTCCAGAGGCATTTTTCGAATATATTTAAAAGAGGGTGTTTGGCATGTCACAAAACTGTGCCAGTTGTGAATAGTATGATTGGTTGTAATTGTTTTTAGTTCGGTAAATTTTTTCTTCCGAAGACTGATTCTAATCTTTTATTCAAAATTGGACCAGATATATTCTTACGTAAAATTAGTCTCAAATTTGGTTCGTTCAAACACACATTCCCACCAAAAGCAAGTGTTTAAATTTGTTTTTTTACATACATATTTCAACCAAACACTAGTTTTAATTTTGGTATTTCCATATACATATTCCCACCAACAATTTGTTTATTTTCTTCATTCATAATTTTGAAGAAAAAAAAAATGCCTCATATAGATATTTTGGACTTTCAACCTAATAAATGTTCACTCCTTCCCTCCCACTCCCCTCTCTTCCCCCCCACCTCATCCAAAAAACCAAAAAATTGTCAAAGCACAACGAACAAATCCAAGAATTCATGGACAGGACAAGGCTGACAATAATTCCCAATGAGGCATCAGAATGTGGTTTCAAAATTAAGGCAGACAATCATAAAGTGGATGTGAGAAAAAAGAACGCAAGTAAATTTTATATGTGCAAGTGTGTGTGTGTGTGTGTGTGTGTGTGGGTGAGTTTGGTGTTTTTACGTGTTCATTTAGGTTATGTAATTACCAACTAATGTCATTAATATGTTTTGACTCTTCAAAACTTTTATTGCTATTTTTTTATTTTTCAAAGCATTAAAATATCGGTTTGATGGGTAGATTTGTATAAGATATGCATATGTGTGTGTGTGTGTGTGTGTGTGGTCAAAACAAACTGAATATAAACTGAAACAAGTTTAAATTGAATTTAGACAAACTGCATATAAACCAAAACTTTCTAACTCAAATCCAGACAAATTGGAAGTTAAATAAAATAAATTCAAAATTGACATAATTTTATTTCAGGTTTAATTTAGATTAGAACTGAACCAGGTTTGTGGTTAGCCAAACACCCTAATCTGGCTGGTACCAGCCAATTAAGATCATAAATCAAAACAGGGATAATGTGAACTGCTCTATGTTTCTTACCTTGAAAATCTTAAAAGCATAATGTACAGATCTATAATATTCTTCTCTCTTCGAAAGACGTCAGCCTACAATTTAATGAGTAAACTGGAATCAGAGAGGCCATTTAGGACAACTAAACAAGAAATAACATAAGTATTACAATATTGCAAATGTAAGCAAACCGCAAGTGGCAGTATACACGTCCAGAAAAAGAAGCATTTCCAAATTTATGATAGCAACAAAATATTTCAAAGAGATGGGGAATTCCACCCTTATTCAGTCTACCCAAGTGGTTTAACACCCTCAAAATCAAATACTAAGGGCTTCCAATGATCAGTATAGGTGAGCTAAGGCTTTAATTTCAGTTGTTTTTGGTTTATTAGGTTTAGTCTGATAATTTTTTTTTTTTTTTTTTTTTTTTAAAAAAAAAAAAAAAAGTAACGAATTTCATTAAAAAGCTCATAGGGGCACAACCCTAACAAGAGAAAACTCTTTTAATTTTTTAATTGTGCTCTCTTTGGTAAATGAGATACTTGTTGGAGAGTGGCGATGGACTCTAAATATGGCAGTTTATGGAGAGGGTGGTGTTCTCTTGAGGTAGGTGGGGGATGGTTCTAGGATCAACTTTTGGCATGACCAATTATATGGTCTTGCTTGTGTGAAGGATGCCTCTATTGCGGTTAATTTGGAGTTTTTAGGCGACTCCAACCAATGGAATGTGAACTTTGCTAAAGCGTCGCATAATTGGGAGGTGGATATATTTGCTTCATTTTTCCAGATGTTGCATTTAGTTAGTGTGAGAAGAGGATGTGAAGATCAGTTGCAGTGGACTCCTTCCAAAAGAGGATTGTTCAAGGTCAAATCTTTCTATTGCTCTCTGGCTTCTCTTGAAGGTAGTTGCTTCCCCTGGAAGACTGTTTGGCGGACTCAAGGTCCTTCGAGGGTGGCCTTTTTTACGTGGTTGGCAACGCTAGGCAAGATCCTCACCTTGGATAACCTCAGGAGGTAACACATCATTGTAATGGACAAACGTTGCATGTGCAAGAGGAATGGGGAGTCTGTAGACCACCTTCTTCTTCACAGTGATGTGGCTTCCGCCATTTCGAGTGCTCTTTTCAGTCGTTTTTGGATGTCCTAGGTTATGCCTAGATGGGTTTTTGATTTATTTGAATGTTGGTGGTCCTCAACAGGCCAATGAGTGTTGCAATGTGGAAAATGGTGCCTACATGCCTCTTTTGGTGTTTATGAAAGGAAATGAATGATAGAAACTTTAAGGACAGGGAGAGGACGCTAGGAAAAATTTTATCTTTGTTTTATGAAACATTGTATTTTTGAACGGCGGCGTTTGTGTCTCCTCTATTGATTAGCTATAGAAATTTCCTTATTTGTTTTACTATTTCTAGTTAAGATATTCCTTTTGTATACTTAGGGACACCTTACTCTTTAAATGAAATTGGTCTATTACTTATCAAAAAAAAAAAATTATAAGTAATTTTATGTCCCCAATGGGAGGGAGATTCAAACTAATGCCCTCCACTTCATGAGATGGTCCCCAGCCGATGGAGCCACCCCTCAGAGACAAGAGAAAATTCCTTTAATTAGAAAAAAGAAGTACAAAAATCAACAAAACCAGAAAAGTTAGAATATTGTGAGATATTATACACCCTTGTCCATATATAAAGCAATTTGACCAAGATGTTGTTTTAACTCATTCACCGAAATCTAGTGATCTTCAAAACACCTTGTACTTTGCTCTCTCCGTATACACCACATTAAGCACAAAGGGGACATCATCCAAACGTCTAAAATGGAACTTCTTCCCAACTGACCTCTCCAACAATCCAACAACTTTACCACCCCCTCTAGGCATGACCCATTCTACTCAGGAAAGGCTAAAAATCGCAGTCTATAATTCTCGTGCCACTGCACAATAGAGAAGAAGATGATCTATAAATTTTCCACTCCTTTTACACATGCTACACCAATCCACCACTACGACTTTTCTCTTTCTTAGGTTATCCAAAGTCAAAATCTTCCCAAGAGCCATTGTCCACACAAGAAGCTCGCTCTCGATGGAACCTTAACTCTCCAAATGGTCTCTAGACAGAGTGGATAACTTTTGATAAAACGATCTTACTTCAAACTTCTGCCTCTTGGATGGTATTCACCAAATACTATCCTCACCATCGTGTCTCAATTTGAGAGAATACAACACATTAAAATATGTAGTCACCAACTCTACCCCCCATTCATGCACAAGTTTGATAAAGATGAATTCCAATGAATATTTCCATTAGAAAAGTGCAAGTTATCCGCCAACCACACCTTCTTACAGCAAGCAATACTAAAGAACTCTAGAAATGAGTCCTTTAGTGGCTAGTCCCTACACCATAAATCATTTCAGAACCTTATCATGGTTCCATCTCTCACTTCATATCTAACAAATCTCAAAAAAAACTCCTCACCCCCTCCTTATATATTCCACACTCAAACTCCAAGGGGCCCCACTACCATCCCTAGAACACCAAGCTCTGTTGATACTATCATATTTTGCTTCCACCACTTATCTCCACAAAACCTCCCTCTCCATAGCAAAACACCATAACCATTTACCCAAAAGAGCTTGGTTAAACTAAGTCAAATTTCTTACTCCCAAACAACCCATTTTCTTTGGAGAACAAATCTTCGACTAATTTATTAAATGAAACTTAAATTCATCATTTATACTGCTCCATAAAAATTCTAGCTAAAGTTTTTCTAGCCTTTTAGCCACAGCAATCGAAATGGGGAACAAAGACAAATAGTAAGTCAGCAAATTGGACAATGAACTTTTAATCAAGGTCAACCTACTCCCTTCGACAAATACAAACTAGCCAAAAGCCTTTGCATTTTTTCTACAATGTCGCTCCATATAAAAGCATATTTATATGAGGCTCCTAAAGGAAGACCCAAATACTTCATCAATAGCATTCCTACTCTACACCCAAAGATGTTAGCCAAACTTTCTACATCATCCACTTCGCCGACTGGAATAATAAATTAATCTTTAACCAGACACCACTTTGAAACATAAAAGAGATGACACAAATTGCGGAGTTGTTCACTATTAGCCTCACAATAAATCAATATGTCACCCACAAACAAGAGATGAGACATTACAAAGTCTTCATTATTCCTCAACCCCACCAAAAACCTAATAATAGCCCTCTATCCATTGTGGCCGACGTCATCTTATGGGGAGGTATGAGATACAACTGCTTCCACCAACAGGGAGAGGAAAGCTGGCCGACATCATCTTTACAGCCCTAGTGTCTAATTTGCCTACCAACTTTATGTCTTTGTTTCCTCTCCCAGCTAGCGTTGCCAAGCGTTTTGAGAAGTTGCAACGGGATTTCTTGTGGGGAGGAATGAAAATGAGCCCCTCAAAAGCTTGATTCAAATAAACAAATTTGTGTTCTACGTCTCCAAAAGTTGAGGTTAAATTTCACTTAGTTAGCAGGTCCAAGGTGTGTTCACCACTCTATGAGAGGGGTCTGGGGGTTCGCAATCTGCTCTTGTTCAACCGTGCCCTATTAGGAAAGTGATTATGGGGTTATGCTTCTGAGAGAAAGGCACTTTGGAGATTGATAGTGGATTTTAAATATGGTAGTCAAGGTGGATGGGGCTCCAATGGAGTCAATGGGTCTTATGCAGTGGGTCTCAGGAAATTCATCAAGAAAGGTTGGGACGTGTTTTCAAGACACAATTGATTTGAGGTGGGTGAGGGCTCCAAGATTAGCTTTTTGGTATGATGTGTTGTGTGGGGATCATCCCCTAAAGGAAATGTTTCAGAATTTGTTTAACATTGCCTCGTCTAGGAATACTTTTGTGGTTGATCACCTTGTATTCTCTAATGGCTCCCCTCAGTGGACTGTCAATTTTGCTAAAGCAGCACATAATTGGGAGTTGGAGTTCTTTTCGCCGTTCTTTGATCAATTGTATTCTATTAGATTAAGACAAGACAGTGTAGACAAGCTTTGTTGGAACCCCTCTAAGAAATAATTGTTTGATGTAAGATCCTTCTATAGTGTTTTAATCCTCCATGATAGCATTCCCTTTCCTTGAAGGTGTATTGGCAGAGTAAGGCTCCTTTGTGAGCGGCTTTTTTCGATTAGTTGGCCACTTTAGATAAGATTCTCACTATGGACAACCTAAGAAAGCAGCATATCATTGTAGCAGATTGGTGTTGTATGTGCTATGAGAGTAGGGAAACCATTAACCACCATTTACTCCATTGTGAGACAACTAGTGCCTTATGAAGTTTTATTTTTCGACTATTTGAGTTAGGATGGGTCATGCCTTGCTGGATGAGAGACCTCTTTGCTTGTTGGAGAGGGAAAGTTTGTAGTCCTCAAAGTGAAGCTATTTGAAAATGATTCCACTATGGATAATGTGGTGTATTTGAGGAGAAAAAGATGACCGAAGCTTTGAAGACAGTGAGACGACAGTGACGGAGTTGAAAGCCTTATATTTCTATACCTTTTTCCAATAGCTGGTTGCCTATGATTATTTTCATATTTATAGTTTTCATGACTTTCTTGATTTATGTTCTTTTTCTCGCTAGGAGCTCTTGTATATTTATTGTGTACTTGGGGGTGTGCCCTTTGGTTTTAATGAATTTCATTATATATATATGGGGGTTGCAAATAAGTGATTGAATGGAGCAGAAATATCCAACGTCATTCATATGGTTAACATCAAAGGAACTCCACACCATGGACTTCCGTAAGAACTCTATATATTTATGATAAAAAATGATAACAATTGTAGTTATAAAATAATATGGTAAAATTAAAAACTCTTACTCAGAAAAGAAAAGGTTTTCTAATAATTACTAAGCAAGACTACTTAGAGCATCTCCAGTAGAAAGTATAAACTAGTTTTTTTAGCTAAATTTAGCTATTATGCCTTATTTTCTTGCTCCAGCAGTTCTTGTAAAATAGAAGTTTTCCCTACAATTGTTACAGTAAATTTTCAAATATGAAAGTTTACTGTAGCAACTTTTAGTAATATAATATAATTTCTAAACGGTCTCATTTTCTTATTTTATTGTTCCTTCTCTCCCCTCTTTTTCTTTCTTTCTCTAGTTCATCTTCATCGAAACACATTCATCCTCAGCACCCAAATTTTTTTTTCCTCTTCTTCTCTCTTATCACGGATTCCTCATCACGTCACCCAACCCCCACCACCAAAGAACTCTTCAGTGCAAATCCATAACCCACCGAAGTCATGAACCCACCAAGTCATGGGTATGGCGCCTACCCACCACATCCACTGTCGCCATAGAAAAAGCACTTCCACCAAGCCATGGCTATGACGTTCATGCTCAATCATCTAAATCCGGAAGTGATACTCCTTCAGTTCACTTCTAAAACATTATTTCTCCCTTCCCTATAATGCCTACCTGTGATTCTCATTAATTCTCCTAAGACAGCCACTTATCACTTGAAAACCGTACTTCATTCAAATTTACCATGCAACTTCAATACGTCTAACTCCATAAGAAGCTCAGCCTCAAGTTCTAAGGTTAGGCAAGGTACAATAAGGTGAAATTGAAACCTAGTTTCACAATAAGGTGAAAGTGACCAATTATCCTCATGAACAAATTGTCTGAGTGTATGAACAGCCAATGTAACCGCCCACTAGAAAGTTATCATAGCTTAAGTCCCTAACCATACAACATAAAGAAAGGCTCCAATGCATCAACATGCACTACTCTAGTAAGTGCATTAATACTTCACCCCACTAGAAGCAACCAGTCTTACCTTCATCAAAATCTCAAACAAATCCTTTCCCCAACACACTGTGTTCAGCTACCTACCAATCCAAAATAACTAAACCTTAACACTTAATCAAAAAATTAAACCCAAAAAAAAAAAAAAAAAAAAACTGCACACAGCGTGAATAATTCAAACCTGGCTTGGAAAACAATCCAAAAACAATATTCATAAAATTGTAGAATACCAATACGAAACCCTGAAGTGAAAATTCACAATTATCAACAAAGTTTGGGGAGGAGGCTGTGAAACCTGTTTGAGAATAGTGTCGGCGATCCGGAAGTAATACCAGAGAGAAATCCGATTGTTAACCTCAAGCTTCCGAGCACTATCGGCGACGTTAATCCTCTCAGAAGACAACTCCATCTTAATTTTTCCGCTCCTTTCTTGTCTTTTCTTTTCTTACTAGCCAAGCACCATTTGTTTGGGATCGGGAATTTCGGACACTCTGAACTCGAAATCTGAGAGGGAGACACCTTAGAGAGCGGTCGTGGTCGTCAATGGAGACTTGGGCTCGTAGAACAGGAGAGGGATCAGAGAGGGTACGATCCGATACAAGAAAGAAGGTCATTTGGGTTTCTCACGAGGGTAAATGTGGCAAAGAGAAAATCGCACGCGCAATCCATAAATTAGTTGCGACGAAAATAACTTAGAATTTTGGCACAAATTAAAGTTCTACTTAGAGCATTTTCAATGGAAGAGCCAAATGTTACTTTTATCTAAAATAGCTCTTCAAATATTTAAAAAATTTACTACATTAGAATAGCCAAAAGAAAATGTAAAATAAATATTTGATTGGAAAAGCTAAAAACAAAGCTAAATGTAGCAGCATTTTTTAAGGGAGCCATTTTATTTTTTATTGTCTCACATGTTTTCTCTTTTTCCCAAATAGTTTCCTACTTTTTCTCTACATGTTCTCTTTTTCCCAAAACTTTTCCCATTTTTCCTCTCACATGTTCTCTTTTTCCCAAAACTTTTCTCACTTTTAATAATATTTAAATGATATAGATAAAAATATAGCTAATCGGATGTGGATGCATTTAAAAATTTATTAGCTAAACTAGATAAAAGTGAGTTTTGATAAGCCATTTTGCATAAAAATTTGACTACTCCATTGAAAATGCTCTTAGAGAGGATGACACATAAGTATTAAACAACAAAAGCAAGTGCTGTAAAAATGCCAAAAAGCATGATGTTTTAACTCACGGGTAAGTGACACTTTCCATAGGGGTGTTCAAGCAGGTCGGTTATAACCAACCCAACAACCGCTAACAGCTTATAACCGATAACCGATAACCGATTTGGTAGTCTGTTATTAAATACCGCTAACTACCTAGGGCTGGTTAGTGGTTTTAAGGGGTATAAAAATGCAGTTATAACCGATAACCGCCTTTATATATATATATATATATATATATATATATATATATATTTAAACAGAGACTGCAGATAAGATTGTAGGCTGAATATGAACAGAATATCTAGAAGGATACACAAAGATATAAACATAAATATGAATATGAAATGTTGAATCTACTTCAATTGGAAACATATATTCAAGAATATACATAATGAAAATAAGATATATGAAAATAAAAACTTACAAAAATATGATGCTGTAAAATTAGCTTGAAGAAGCTTTCATTGAATAAAACATTTTGTAATACATAGATGAAACTCTGACATACACATTGTGAGATTTCACTAATAATCAGAGAGGGAGAAGAGAAAAGAGTAGTTCAAAGTTCGGAAGAATCCGATCTGCGTTTACAGGAGCTAAAGGGGCTTTAAATAAAAATTAAAAGCTGAACAATATAGATGAACAGTGATTTGTTGGGTGAATAGTGTTGAATAGTGCTGTGAACAGTACGTGAACAGTAATGACCGCCAAAACATTAACATGAACAGTGCTGTATTTGGGAATAGTGTTTGCTATATTTTGGAATAATGATTGCTGTATTTGGGCTTCTCTAAGTCTCAATCTTCACTAAGATCATAGGGGTCTTGGGCCTCCTAGTAAATGGGCTGTACTTGGTTTGTCGAAGAGGAGGACGAAGCTGGGCTTTGTTCTCCTTGTTCTTCAATGCCTTCTACTTTAAGGAGAAGGCTTCTGCAAAGGTCCTTGAGGTCTACTTTACATTGGACTTGGGCCATGACTGCTGCAATTTCTATCTGTAGATGTGATTTGCTTGTCAAGAATTGACTTTGAGTGGTGAATGAAGGAAATTCTCTCTGTATTGATGAAAGGATTTTTTGAATGTTGTATTTGTCCCACCAGTGGACATATCTGTTTCTTCTGCAAATTCCTTGATCAATGACATAATCCCATTTGAAGAGCCATGGGATTTTATATTTCTTTGCCATATGGAGCAAGGAAGGAAATTGACTTTCTGCTTCATTAACTCTGTAGGCTGTAGAGAACTGCTGTAATGCATTTGCAAGTTCTGGGAGTAAAATCTCAGGAATCATCCCATGACTTTGCCACCATCTGTTGAACCAAATAAGGAGCTAACTGCTGAAATTGTTATCAAAACAAAGATACCAGGAATGACTATCATTATTGTTTTGATAAAGAAGTACTTTTGACCATGCTTCAATGTAATCATAGTAGCTGATAAACGCTGAATGTTGCACATTCAAGCCCCTTCATTTACATATATTAATTCCTTAGCATTGTTATTTGTTTGATTTTGTTTTGTTTTTGTGTTTCAGGTCTCATTTGACAAACCATTGAAAATTGGGCTTAAAAAGACAACAAATTGAGCATTCTGGATCTAGGATCGATCGTAGCACCCCTGGGATCGAGCGCACTGCGCTCGAGCATCTGCAGCCAGGGATCGAGCGCATGCCTGCGCTCTGCTCACAAAAGCTAAGCTCGAGCGCACAAGACCTCGGATCGAGCTCGCTCGGGCGTGTACAGCACGGCAGCAGTCCTTTTCCAGCATGGACTTGGTTTTCAGTCTCCCAATTGGATTGGGAGACTAACTTCCGACTTTCAGAGGATTTCTAGGGTTTTAGGGTTTTCCAAATCCCTATAAATAGGGCTCTAAACATTGTAAACAAACACATCGCTTTCTAGAGCAAAAATTCAGTAAAATTGTCTTTGGAGCTTAGAAGAGCATGAGCAGCTAAACCCAAGTGTGGGGTATTGATGTAACCATTTCCAAGCACAATGGTTTGATTGTATTTAATTTCTAGTTTTTCTATTTATGCATGTTGATTGTATAACTATGAGGATTGCGACAATTGATTTTTGCTCTTCATATTAAATGCAATTGTTCTTTAATTCCAATTCAATATTAGTAAAATTATTATCTTGTCTTAGAAATTATTTTACTATTATTGAACTCAAATCATTCTTATTTTATGTGATTATAAGAATGATGGTTATACAATGGTTCTTAATTGGCATGCAATCAATAGGGTTAGATAGACCATACCTATAAAAGACGGATCGTACTACACCCTAGTTTAGTGTAATTTAGGTAGACGATCCGTACTAACCAAAGATGGGTTATGCTATTCCGTTGATTGTTTGAAATTATTTTTATATGTTTTCTTGTTTAATTTATAATATGCATAAAAAGAACTGCTAAAATTAAATATAGTTAACCATTGATGTGCGGATAGTGGTAAAATCAATACCCTACTCTCTCTCTCTCTCTCTCATATATTTACTTCCTTTATTTCCGTTTATTTTATGCACTTTAAATTCACACAAACAAATCACACTCTTTTAATTAAGTTAAATTTGATCTTTTAAATTTTATATTTAAACTCCTGCAGTCCTTGAGGTTCGACACCCTCAATATAGCCATATCCTACAAAGATTCGTCCTATTGCGAGTGGTTATTTTCAATTGATATTTTTGGTCACAAAAATACCACATCAATTTTTGGCGCCGTTGTCGGGGACTGCTTAATGGTTTTATTGTCAAATTTTAAGGATTGATTTTAGCTTAGTAATTTATTTTTCAGTTCTAAGTTGCTAATTTTAATTCTGTTTTGTGTTTGGTTTTTATTTTTTTTAGAATTTGCAAACAAGTCCGTAAGCTGCTTTCTCTGTGAGTGCGATCGAGCGCAGACCGAGTGCGATCAAGCGCACGGACGCACTTTAGCAGGCACTGAGCCAGCAGTGCTCGAGCCCTCTCCTCTTGCGCTCGCACCCATCTGCGGCAATACGCTCGAGCGCACCCTGTCGTGCGATTGAGCGCACTTGCGGCAGCTTGCATCCAGAACCCTAAGTGCATCTAAGGCCGTTTGTGAGCTTTGTTTGTTTTATGTTTTTAGCTTATTTTCTTTCTGTAATTTTTAAATTTCTGTTTAGTTTATGAGAGGTTGTCGTTCTTTGTCTTTTCCATTAATTTCTTGCGACCTTGGAATTGAATGCACCCTTAGACAAATTAGATCCCAAAAGAACTCTAATTTGCTAAAAGAGTGTTTCACTGAGACCATGGGGGATGGAAACCACGTAGCGTTGCAAGATCATTATCTTCCTACCACTTACACTACTCCCACATGTCTTCGGTTGCCGGAAACTACGACAACCCATTATGAAATTAAGCTAGCACTATACGAAGTTTACCTTCCTTCCTAGGGTTTAGCACTGAAAATCCTTATGACTTCCTCAGTGATTTCGAAGCAATTTGTGATACCACTAAAATGAATGGATTCACTGAGGATGCCCTAAGGATGCGTCTTTTTCCTTTCTCCCTCAAGGAAAAAGCCAAACATTGGTTCCAGTCCTTAACACCCAATTCTATCACTTCTTGGGCTCAATTGCAACAAGAATTTTTTAAGAAGTACTTTCCCATAGGAATGACCAATGACACTAGGAGAGCTATCACTAGTTTCTCCCAATATGAGGGAGAAGATTTCCATGAGACTTGGGATAGGCTGTAGAGTTTGCTTAGATCATGTCCACACCATGCTGTCCCAAAATAGCAGCTAGTGCAGTGTTTTTATGATGGCCAAACCGAGTCCAATAGAAAAATGGTAGATGCATCATGTGGGGGAACTTTCATGTTAAAAAGCGAAGATGAAGCATGGGCTATGTTTGAAAATTTGAGTAACAATTCTCTTCAGCAGGTTTCCACCAGACAAAGGGCTCCAGCACCTAAAGCAATCAAGACAGAGAGTTTGTATGAAGCAGGCCATCCCCCAAATATGGCTAACCAAGTGGTTGAGGCTATCACCAAGAAGCTAGATCAATGGATGATTGCTGGTTTTGCTCCTAATGCTGCTCACACGCACACACTACCTAAACCATGTTCATTTTGTTCCAGTCCTATGCATCATGTAAATAATTGCCCTGTTACTGGAAATTATATTGATATTGCTAATGAGTAGGTTAATGTAGCTTTCTCCAGACCGAGTAATGATCCGTACTCCAATACCTACAACCCAAGGTGGAGAAATCATCCAAATTTCTCATGGAAGAATGCACATTCAGGCAACTCAGCCCCAAGGCCACAGAATCAAGCTCAATCCAACAGGCAGCCCTATCAACCTCAGTCCACTTACTGGCCTCCACTGTAGCAATATCAGGCACCAGAGTCTAATCTTGAGGATCAGGTGCTCAAAATAATGAGTGACCTGGCGGGTGAAATAAAGCAGATGGTCAAAGCTCAAGAGGAGATAGTAAACTCACACTCCCAATCCATTGCCAAGCTCGAAGCTCAAGTCAGACTACTTGCCAACACCCTCAATAGAAGAGACGAAGGAAAGCTTCCAAGTCAGCCAGTGGTAAATCCTAAGGGGCACCACATGGTAGATTAGGGCACTTCATACCATCAGCAAGTTCAAGCCATCACAACCTTGAGAAGCGGAAGAATAGTTGACAAACATGTGGAGGAGAAGAAGGATGAGCACACAGAGGTTGTACAGAATCTGCAGAATGATAAATGCAAGCAAGTAAGCAAGGAGGCTTCATCATCAGTAGCGCCCACTCCAGAGATTCCATATGAGCCATGGGCCCCCTTCCCAGAACATCTCAAGGCACCATCCCACTTTGGAAAACAAGGAGAGAAAATACAAGGAATAATGGAAATGTTCAAACAAGTGAAAATCAGTCTCCCTCTTCTTGATGCCATCGCACAAGTGCCTGGCTATGCCGAGTTCCTTAAAGACTTGTGTACTCAAAAGTGGAAGACCAGGAATAACATCCCCAAAAAAGTCCTTCTGACTGAGCAGGTGAGTTCCCTGATTAAGCACAATACTCCTCCAAAGCTCAAAGATCCTGGGGCTCCTACAATTTCATGCATTATCAGAAAAAGAGAGATTGATAAGGCACTCTTAGATCTAGGAGCTGGTGTGAATTTACTTCCCTATTCAATGTATTAGCAGCTCGGCCTAGGGGAGCTGAAGCCTACCACAGTGATTATGCAACTAGCTGATCATTCGATTAAGAAGCCTAGAGGGATTGTAGAAGATGTGATCATTTAGGTGGATAAATTTTTCTTCCCAGTTGACTTTATAGTGCTTGATACCGAGCCTGTGCCCAATCCTGAGAAGCTAGTTCCTGTCATCCTTGGGCGTCCTTTCCTAGCCACAGCGAATGCATGTATCAACTGTCGAACTAGAGTCATGGAGATCTCATTTGGCAATATGAAGGTTCGATTGAATATCTTTACTGCATTTCAGCATGCTCCTGAACAGAATGAGTGTTTCTTTTTGGACTGCATTGAAGAATATGTAGAAGACTCACTACCCAGTCTCCTGACAAAGGATCCAGTGGAAGCCTGCCTGAATTACTTCGACTTTGAAGAATTCAACACCGACCAGTACATTCAAGAGGTCTATGATTTGCTAGAAACAGCCGCTAGTGTAGATTTTCATCCATGGAGAGTAGCAAAGGAGCCCCTACCTGTGACATCAAACACTCCTCATGTTCCATCTCTACTGTCTCCACCAAAACTTGAGTTGAAACCCCTGCCAACAAAGCTCAAGTATGCATTTATGGGGTCTAACAACACTCTGCCAGTTATCATTGCTTCCGACCTCCAAAAAGAGCAAGAGGACAGTCTGCTCGCAGTGTTAAAGAAGTATAAAAAGGCAATTGGGTGGACCGTGGCAGATTTGAAAGGCATCGACCCCTCTATCTGTATGCACCGGATCCATTTGGAAGAAGATGCTCGACCTTCTCGTGAGGTACAGCGCTAGTTGAATCCCAACATGAAAGAGGTAGTCAAGTTACTTGATGCAGGCATCATCTACCCTATCTCAGATAGCAAATGGGTAAGCCCCACTCAAGTAGTTCCAAAGAAATCTTGCACCACTGTCGTGGAGAATTTTGCTGGAGAGTTGGTTCCACAGCGCACAACCACGGTATGGTGTGTCTGCATTGACTATCGGAAGCTCAATTCCCATACCTGGAAGGATCACTTCCCGCTCCCATTCATTGATCAAATTTTGGAGCGTCTTGCTGGTCAAAGCTACTATTGCTTCTTAGACGGCTATTCCGGGTATAATCAGGTTGTAGTTGATCCCCAAGACCAAGAGAAGACGACATTCATATGTCCATTCGGCACCTTTGCTTACCGACGCATGCCCTTCGGCTTATGCAATGCACCTGCCACATTCCAGAGATGTATGATGTCTATGTTCTCTGACATGGTGGAGAAATTTTTGGAAGTATTTATGGATGATTTTTCTGTTTTTGGATCTTCGTTTCATACATGTCTCCATAATCTGTCACTTGTGCTTCAACGTTGCAAAGAAACTAATCTGATTTTAAGCTGGGAGAAAAGCCACTTCATGGTGTAGGAAGGTATAGTTTTGGGCCATATAGTGTCCAAAAGAGGTATTGAGGTGGACTAGGCCAAAGTTGAGCTCATTGAAAATCTACCATTGCCCACTTCAGTGAAGCAGATCCATTCCTTCCTAGGGCATGCAGGCTTCTATCGCCGCTTCATTAAGGACTTCAGTAAAATTTCAACGCCCTTATGTAGCTTGCTTGCTAAGGACCCCCCTTTTCACTTTGATGAAGCATGTCACGAGGCATTCCAGAAGCTCCGGTCTTTGTTATCTTCTGCCCCCATCTTGCAGCCTCCTGACTGGTCTTTGCCCTTTGAAATCATGTGTGATGAGTCCGACTATGCTGTGAGAGTAGTCTTGGGACAACGGGTAGGCAAGCTCCCTCATGTCATTTATTATGCTAGCAAGACTCTAATGGATGCTCAAGTCAACTACACCACCATCGAGAAAGAATTGCTAGCTGTGGTCTTTGCTTTGGATAAATTCCATTCATATCTTCTGGGATCAAAGGTTATCATTTTTTCGGATCATGCTGCTTTGCGACATTTGCTGGCCAAGAAGGAAACAAAGCCCCAATTGATCCGCTGGATATTACTTCTGCAAGAATTTGATATTGAGATTCGGGACAAGAAGGGTACTGAGAATGTTGTTGCCGACATTTGTCACGAATTTTATTTGAGACACCCCAGCCGGTTCCTGTTTATGATTCATTCCCAGATGAGCAGCTATTTGAAATCACTCCAAAAAATCCACCGTGGTATGCTGATATTGTCAATTATTTAGCCATCGGACGGATTCCTTCTCATTGGTCTAAGCAAGATAAGGACCGTTTTTTCAAGCAAGTTCGATTCTATTTTTGGGAAGATCCTGAGTTGTTCAAATATTGTGCTGATCAGATCATCCAACGCTATGTCCCTGAGAGTGAATTTTCTAGCATTCTCACTTTTTGTCATTCTCTAGCTTGGGGAGGGCATTTCAGTGCCAAGAAGACAACAGCCAAGGTTCTCCAATGCAGATTCACATGGCCCACCTTGTTCAAAGATGCCTATGAATTCTGCCGAGCGTGTGAGAGATGTCAACGCCTAGGAGCTATATCTCGGAGGGACATGATGCCATTGAACCCAATCCTTATTGTCGAGATTTTTGATGTCTGGGGTATCGACTTCATGGGACCCTTCCCACCATCTTGTGGGTATGAGTACATTTTGGTAGGAGTAGACTATGTCTCTAAGTGGGTAGAAGCCATTGCTACAAAGACCAATGATCACAAGGTTATGGTAAAGTTCCTCCAAGCCAACATTTTCAGCAGATTTGGTACTCCTCAAACTATCATCAGTGATGGAGGTAGACACTTTTGTAACCGGTTTTTCAAGGTCTTACTTCTCAAGTACTTTGTCACACATAAGGTAGCCACTCCCTACCATCCTCAAACAAGTGGCCAAGTAGAAGTCTCTAACCGGGAGATTAAGCATATTCTGGAGAAGTCGGTTAGGCCAGACCGAAAGGATTGGTCCTTGCGCCTCAATGATGCATTATGGGCCTACCGCATAGCCTACAAAACCCCCATTGGAATGTCTCCCTATAGGCTGGTTTATGCTAAGGCATGTTACCTCCCTGTGGAATTAGAACACAAGGCTCTATGGGCTATCAAGCAGTTTAATTTGATATGCAAGCAGCCGGCCCCCACGGAAACTTCAGTTGACAGAGTTGGAGGAGCTGCGGCAAGATGCCTATGATAGTGCTTGCCTTTATAAGGAGTGGACTAAGGCTTTTCATAACAAACATATCTTGCCCAAGACGTTTGTACCAGACCAAAAAGTATGGCTCTTCAATTCCAAACTCCGGCTTTTGCCTGGAAAGCTCCGCTCCAGATGGGACGACCCCTTCATAATTAACTCGGTGTTGCCCTATGGCGCCGTCAAATTGTTGGACCCAAAGGATGGCACTCTGTTCATGGTCAACGGTCAAAGGTTGAAGCCTTCCATCCAGAACTTTGAGCCAGGTACAGGCGTGGAATCCGTCGATTTTACGGATCCCGTCTACTTTTTTGATTAAGGTTTTGGCACCCTGGGCTTAAGCGCACCCACTGTGCGCTCGATCCCAGAGCATGGGCCTGCGCTCGAGCCAACCCTGCGTGGGATCGAGCGCAGGCGCTCCACACTTAACACACACCTGCACGAATGCGCTTGAGCGCACCTTTAGGAGCGCTCAAGCGTATCCCCGCCATCCATTCCACCCTCTGTGCGAGTGCAATCGAGCGCACATTAGTGCCGCTCGAGCGCACTCGTTCAGAGGTCTCACGTGACCTTTTTAGGTCACACCCCCTTTTCTTTTCCCCAATTTCCCCCTCCAAGCGCCGAATCCCCCACGTACCCACTTCGCCCAGCAACCCAGCATTGCCCTCACCCACCTCCGACCTTCCCCCACTCTTTTTCTCCCTCTTCAACCACTTGTCTCTCTCACATTTCCCATTCTTCCCAAACCCCACCGTACCTGTTTTCTTTCAAAAATTTTGTGGAAATCGCAGTCTGTGAGTGCTCCACCGCACACGAATTGCCCTGTGTTGGGTTTTTCTTCTTTTTATAGGGGGTTGGGCAACCAAGCCACGTGGTTTTCAACCACCTCCATTTTGCAGTGCCCGCCAAGTGTTCGACAATAAGCCTCAACGAAGCCCAATCATGCTTTTGGCCCCCGTGTCCACTTCCCTGTCTTCCCCTGCTCGGGACACCACCCCTGAGGCCCCATCCCAGCCGTTACCACGCCGTGGGAAGCAACAGAAGCTCATCTTAGAGACATCCTTTGCTGTCAACACCATCTTCCAAAGCCTTCAAGCAACAAAGTGGGCGGTCAAAGAATGCCGACGACGTGGCCTCACCGCCCTATTCCAGCCCGTCAGCCCCGTTGCTTATGAAGGGATGGTCCAGGAATTTTATGCCCATCTCACCTTTGACTGTACTCGACCGAGCATCCTCTCTTCATCGGTGGCGGGCATGGACGTTGAGCTGACCACCGACGACATTGCTGCTACTTTGCAATGTTCTCATGATTGCCTATCTAACATTTTGGCTCGGGATGGCTCCCCTCGGTACTCAGACCTGCCGCCCGACCTCACACTGCAATTTATTGTGGATGACATCTGCCGCGGCCGTTACACCGATGAACTCCGCAACTATACAAGCAAAGTCCTGCTACCTTCTCGCCTGTGGTTTGTGGACTTCATTTTGCAATGGAATTTTTGTCCCTTTGGACATAAGACTCAGAGGCGAGGCCCCTTCCTTGCGGCCCTCTATGCATTTCGAAGAGGCTTTTGGATTTCCATCCCTCAGCTCATTTGGGATCAAATACACAAGTTTTGGGACAGGGCGATTGTGCGGTGCACTCTAGGCTCGTCTACCTGGGGACTTCCATTTCCTTTTCTCCTCACCCATATCCTTCAGACCCACAGCATTGAGGGTACACCCGCTGATGGGCCGATCTCTGCACACCCCCAGTTTGGCCTGATCCAGTGGAACCAGAGTTATTCCCACATGCCGAGACATTGTCGAGAGCCTGCCGCAGCTGAGATCGTCAAGGAAGCTGATAGGCCCACACATGATGAGCCACCTGCAGCTGGGCCGGTAGCCAGAGAGGGAGCGGCAGCGACCGTCACTCTGACCATGTCACAATATGAGTCCCTCTAGAAAGAACTACGGGAGCTCCGATCTGAGCTTGCTACCCAGAGGGCGGAGGCAGGACCGGGCAGATGAAAGATTTGAAGCCCAGCAAGAACTGTTGCTCGCCATTTTAGCACGGCTACCACCTGCTTCAGGGGCATCTTCTTCTGCGCCACAGTGATAGCTCAGGTACTTCTATCCCTTGCACTGTTTTACTGTTGTTTTCCACACACTGAGGACATTCTGCATTTTAAGTTGGGGGTGTGGGCATACATGTTAGTTCTGAGCATGCAATTGATTTTCTTGTTGTGATTTGAAATTCATTAATGGGCTTAATATGACGAACACATGATCACTTGATTAAAGAATTAAAATTGTGTTACTTTCATTGGTAGCATGAAATATTACTTGTTTCAATTTGATTCTCACACGCGCACTAGCATGTAGTTTGTAGGGCATAAAATCTAGAATCAATAATGTCTGGTTTTAATATTCAGAATGTAATTGGGTAACTTATTGGGAAAATGACCTTGGCATAAATTCAAAAAAAAAAAAAAAAAATCATTTTAAACTTTCCACCAATTAACCGGACCTCTTGCCTCATTAAGCAGTGAGTGTTCGCATCAAAAAGTGAGAAGTTTGGTTTGATTGAAAAAAAAAAAAAGAAAAAAAAAAAAAGAAAAAAAGAAAAGTAGCTTAGCTTTGTAGCCTTTTTTACCCTAGTTAGTAAGTCATTAGGGGTGTCTTTACACCTAATGCCCTAAAACCATCTGGTTTGGGAGTCATTGGCCTAACGCTCGATACATGGGTCAATCAGAAAAGCTTAAGGGATCTAAGTGAGCTAAAAAAAAAAAAAAAAAAAGGAAATTATGTGCCTTGGATGTTTTATCCGATGGGGAGTCTAAGGAATTTTGAGTATTGATCCATGCATGATTGAGATAGTTTTGAAATCCCATGACTATGTGTTGAGTTCACATACACTAGTTGAATTTTGTAATATTTCATAATTGCCGTGATTGGAGCTAAGTTACAATTTCCTGAAATTGTGAAGATAGTGTTTGTTTTATTAAGCATGTTAATGACTGAGAACCATGATGGTCATGATATTGCATTCTTGGGGATTACATGGTCATAAAATGTTTGTGGGTATCATTCCTGGAAAACCCTCACAAGACTTCACTCGTCCTCTAGGGAATTCCTAGGGGTTTAAAAGGCTTGTTGCATACGCTAAATGCAACCGTACATCCCACGAAAGCTGGATTTATCTTTTTGTTTTCAGTTTATTTTCTGTTTTGTATTGCTAAGGGACAAGCAATATGTAAGTTGGAGAGTGTGATAAGCGCTGAATGTTGCACATTCATGCCCCTTAATTTACATATGTTAATTCCTTAGCATTGTTATTTGTTTGATTTTGTTTTGTTTTTGTGTTTCAGGTCTCATTTGACAAACCATTGGAAATTGGGCTTAAAAAGACAACAAATTGAGCATTCTGGATCTAGGATCGATAGTAGCACCCCTAGGATCGAGCGTCTGCGGCCAGGGATTGAGCGCATGCCTGCGCTCGTGCGCACAAAAGCTAAGCTCGAGCACACAAGACCTCGGATTGAGTGCACTCGGGCGTGTACAACACGGCAACAGTCCTTTTCCAGCAAGGACTTGGTTTTCAGTCTCCCAATTGGACTGGGAGACTGACTTCCGACTTTCTGAGGATTTCTAGGGTTTTAGGGTTTTCCAAATCCCTATAAATAGGGTTCTAAACATTGTAAACAGGGACACCTCTTTTTAGAGCAAAAATTCAATAAAATTGTCTTTGGAGCTTAGAAGAGCATGAGCAGCTAAACCCAAGTGTGGGGTATTGATGTAACCCTTTCCAAGCACAATGGTTTGATTGTATTTAATTTTTAGTTTTTCTATTTATGCATGTTGATTGTATAACTATGAGGATTGCTACAATTGATTTATGCTCTTCATATTAAATGCAATTGTTCGTTAATTCCAATTCAATATTAGTACAATTATTATCTTGTCTTACAAATTATTTTACTATTATTGAACTCAAATCATTCTTATTTTCTGTGATTATAAGAATGATGGTTATACAATGGTTCTTAATTGGCATGCAATCAATAGGGTTAGGTAGACAATACCTAGGAAAGACGGATCGTACTACACCTTAGTTTAGTGTAATTTAGGTAGACGATCCATGCCAACCGAAGATGGCTTATGCTATTCCGTTGATTGTATGAAATTATTTTTATATGTTTTCTTGTTTAATTTATAACATGCATAGAAAGAATTGCTAGAATTAAATATGGTTAACTATTGATGTGCGGACAGTGGTGAAATCAATACCCTACTCTCTCTCTCATATATTTACTTCCGTTATTTCCGTTTATTTTACGCACTTTAAATTCACATAAACAAATCACTTTCTCTTAATTAAGTTAAATTTGATCTTTTAATTTTGATAATTAAACTCTTGCAGTCCTTAAGGTTCGACACCCTCAATATAGCCGTATCCTACAAAGATTCGTCCTATTGCGAGTGGTTATTTTTAATTGATATTTTTGGTCACAGAAATACCACATCAGTAGTTGTATTGAACTTAGTGGCCCTGCAGGACTTTAAGATTAGCTGGGTGACCCCATTCTTTTGCTGAAATGATCTTTGTGATATACATTTTATCAAAGATTATTCTTTTATGTTCTAGATCATATTTGTCTGGGACAGAGTCTTTGGTAATTGATGTTGTTTGGAGTAAAATGTCTCTGTCGAAATTGATGGATTTAGATGGGTGAAATGGAATGAAATTCCATTTAGGAAGGAAATAATTCTTTACAAGATCCAAAGGATTCTTGAGATGACGCTAGTCATGTTCTACAAAAAACAGGTTTTCTATATAGGTTTTTTGGACAACCTTAGATCTATTGGTATAGGTAATGGGCTGGTTGGTATAGAATTTTTGTTGCTGTACGTTTTTTGAAGAGTTCTATTGGGTAGGGATAACAGTTGCTGTAGGACATTCTACCAACTGGTAAGGGTCCGGATGACTTGGGGATGCTAAAGTGGATGAAAAAGTAGGTCTTGGGGAACCAAGAACCTGAAACTTGTTTAACATGTTAATGTGTGAACATGTGTCATAAGGATTTACATTTCCTAGGCTCAGGACTAAATGGTGACTGGGTTGTGACTTGATGGAAGGTATTTTATTTTTGTTTTTACTGGATTGTGGCTTTTCAGCCATCTTTTCCCTGCAAAAATTCACGAGTGAGGAAATCAGGTATAGAATTTTGATCTCCTTTG
This sequence comes from Corylus avellana, assembly GCF_965113065.1. NCBI lineage: Eukaryota > Viridiplantae > Streptophyta > Magnoliopsida > Fagales > Betulaceae > Corylus > Corylus avellana. Next base: position 8,864,396 of record NC_142496.1, read on the forward strand.
ATGTATTCTAAAACATGCTTTGCACTTTTGCAATCGACTCGAATTAAAAATTTTTGGTTTAACAAATCACTTTGAAACTTTGAGATGCATAATACTATAGATAAAATCTCTTTTTCAATAGTACTATAATTACTTTGTGCTGAATTCCAAATTCCTGAATGGAAACAAACAATTTGTTCAGGAGAATCTGAAGAGATTTTATGTTTGAGAATACCCCCATATCCAATGTTGAAGGCGTCTGTTTCTACAATTTTGAAAGCTTTTACGTCAGGAATGCCAAGACAGGGCAAAGTCTGGACATATTTTTTTGACTTCTTAGACAATTGAAGTATGAAGATTTGTCCAAGGTAGAGGGTTGCTTTTAGGACGATCAAACAATGGTTTACAATGTTTTCTAAGATTTTGATAAAATTCAGCAACATAATTTAAAGATCCTAGGAACCTCTAGAGCTGATTTTTATCAAGGATGATATCAGGAAATTTGTCTGCAAATTGAATGGCCCGATCAATGGGTTTAACCATTCCTTGACTGATGTTGAATTCTAGAAATCTAATTTTTGTTTGAAAGAATTGATTTTTGTAGCTGAAACAACTAAACCACTAACTTTGATGATACTGAGAAACGAATGAAGATGTTTGTAGTCTTCATCAATTGATTTTGAAAATAGGAGGACATCATCTATATAAACAATTGAGAAATGTGCTATAAGGTCAAAGATTTCATTCATGATGTTTTGAAATTCACTTGGGGCATTTTTTAACCCAAAGGGCATGACGATCCATTCATAGTGGCCAAATGGTGTAACAAATGTTATTTTATATCTATCTTGTTCATGGATTTGGATCTGCCAGAATCCACTCTTCATATCAAATTTTGAAAAAACATTGGCTTGACCTATTCTGTTTATTAGGTCCTTTTTGTTTGAAATTGGATATCTTATCCACTGTAAGACTTTATTGAGAGGTTTGTAGTTTATTACTAATCTTGGAGCTCCTCTTTCTAATTCTACATTTTTCTGTACATAAAATGCTGAACAGGACCAGGGGGACTTGCTTTTTCTAATTTTTCCTTTGTTAGGCAATTCTTTAATTTCAATTTTACAAAGTTCCATTAAATCTTGATTCATTTGGATGGGTCTAGCTTTTGTAGGAATATTTCTTTCGCTGAAATCTTTTATATAGGGGAGTTTTATAATATATTTTTTCCTATGCCAAAAGGCATTGGGGAGATCAAAACAAACTTCATTTTGTATTTTCTCTTTGAATCTTTCAATTTTCTGTAAAATAATGTCACTTGATAGTTGTTCTGCTATTCTTTTATGTTTAATTTCTTTTTTTTGGGAGTTCAAGTGCTTGCTCCTATTATGTAAAATGTTAATTGTTTTAGAAATTGAAATTTCTTTTAATATATTGAGATCTTTAATATGTGGCCTTTTGAAGAATTTAAATTTTACATTCTCTCATAGGATTTCTGTGGTAATTCCTTTATGATCTGCAGTAAAGGGATACAAAAGACATAAAAAGGGATTTCCTAATATGACTTTTGAATCAGACATGTTTTTTATTAAGACAAATGAAGTTTTGAAACAAACATCATCTTGACAGACATGTGCTTTAGGCAACTTGTAATCTATCTGCATTTCACTGCCATTAGCTGATGATAAATGTTCTGTAGTTTTTAAATAGTATTTGGTAGGTATCATTCCTTCCTGAATACATTCGCCATTAATAATTATTGTTACTCTAGAGTGCCATTTTTGGAAAATGATTCTATCAATTATGTTTAAGTATTTTTCATCTATATTGTCTTTGAAGATTAAACTTTTGGTTGAAGATCTTGTAGATTTTTCGTCTTCTAATTCTTGTTCACTCTCAGATTGACTTTGTTCAGAAATTTTTTTATCAATCTTTAAAATCATTACTTCTTGTTCTAATTCTTTGTTTTTGGCTTTTAAATCTTTTATTTCTATTTTGCTTTGATTGACTTCATGCTGTAAGTCTTGGAGGGTTACTTCTCTTTGTTTTGATTTAAATCTGTTGAGGATTTTATCAATACTAATTTGTGGTTCTGTAATTTTTATTGGTCCATTTTTCGTTTCATTCTTTATTAAATTACTCTTGAATTTTTTAAGGTATTTGGCTTTAGTTTCTGGGTCTTCTATTCCTTCTATCAAATCAATTAGCATTTCTTCATGTTTAGTTAGTACATTTATCTTAAGTTTTGTTTTACAACATGAATCTTTGCAACCTAGTTCTACCTCTGAATTACTAGAATTTTGACTTGATTTATAATCTGTTGACATGTTAAAGATTTCATCTTCATTATCACTAGAATCTAAATTTCTGAGTTCTAAGATTTTATACAAATCTTCTTTTTCTTTGTTGGAAATTTTTAATTGATTGCTTTTATCTTTTACTTTGCACTCATTTTTGTAATGACCTGTTTTTCCACATTTAAAGCATTTTACTTTCTTTTTGTCATATTTTGTGTTTTTTTGTTTTTTGTAATATTTTCTTGCTGTTTTATTTTTCTTGTAATATTGATTTGGTTCAAAGTTTTTGTTGCTTCTATAACCTTTTTTGTAGGGCTTTCTAGTTTTTGCGTATTTATCCTTATGTTCTCTTCTAGAGGGTGATATAGGAGGTAAGCCATATTGTTCACAAAAATTTCTCATCTCATATTTTGCTTCTCTTTTTTCTTTGTTCAAGTTTTTATTTATCTTCATATCTATACATATTTTTAATCCTATTTTACTTATTGTACTTATGATGTCTTCGTAGGTAAGCTTGTCATATTCTATAATTACAGTTTTATTACTTAATTCTTCACGGATTTTATGGGCAAATAGATTGGGTAAACCATTGATAAATTTTTCTTTCCAGAAGGCATTCTTACAGTCATCTCTTAACATTACTCTTGATATAAAAACATCTTTATACCATATAAAATCACTTAAGGTTGGACACCTAAGGTTACTTAGTTGGTCAAGAATTCTGGATGTAACATTACTAGGGATTCCTGTAAAATGTTTCATTATGGTGTAAATTAAAATATTAATTCCATCTGAGATTCCTCTGTTATGTGCTTCATCATAAATTGGGATTCCTTCTTCATCTTTTTGAACTGCATATTTTATTTCAGTACGATCTGCTTCAGTTAAATATTTTTCCCACCAAGCTTTTAGTGTTCCTATAAATCCTGATGTTAAAATGTCTACAATTTCTGCATTAGTTTTTCCAGAATTTGTGAGGTAATTATTAGTAACCATTGATATGTGCTGTAGTTTATTTAAAATTTCTTGTTCAGACAAACCGTCAATATTCCATTCATAAATCTTGTCAGTAGAGACTAAGAGTTGGTTAAAAACATTTCATTCTTCAGATTGAATATCTGGTGGTGTAGGTCTAGAGTACCAAGTGAGAGCGTTAGGCGTTGGTCTAATCATTCTATTAATTTGGAATTCACTGAACTGTTGTTCAATTTGTTGTATTTCTTGATCTGTAGTTTGTTCAGATTCTGAACTTTGTGTTTCACTTGTTGTTTCATATGTGATTATTTGTTTGTCTTTTCTAATGTCTTGGACCGTTTTAGAGGACGAGGTTTCACTTTTGACATTTTCAAGTTGTTTTAGCATATTATTGACCTTTTCAAGACAGGTTTCGTCTTTATCCTTTAAGTATAACATTTTGGGTTGTTAAATTTTTAAGAGGGGTTGTTCGTAATGGGGTTTTTTCTTTTCAGTTTGAGTTTTAATTGGGGGTGTAATTCTGTTTTCTATTCGGTCTAATTGTTTTCCTGTGGTTATGAGGCTTTGGTTTGTGTAATTGTTTTGTTCCATTAGCTTTTTTATGTTTTCGTCATCTTTGGAAGTTTTAAAAGGGGATGCTAAAATTTTTTATCCTTTAAAGTTTACAAAAATCGGTTCTTTTGGAGGGTGACTCGCTTCTATTATTGTTTTATCTTCTTTTTCCCACTGGGTTAACATGTTTAATTTTTTATTTTCATAAATTTTTATAAAGTCAAAGAATTTTATATGTAACTTATGTTCATTCATAAATTTTTCCCATTCTGCAAAGATTTTTATTTTTTGTTCTTTTGTATATTTTAACATATATTTTTCTCTTTTTTCTGTATTCTTGGTAGAATTATACTTTTTTATAAAGGGTTGGAGGTCTAAAGTAAATGGTTTACTTATAGTCATTAATTGTTGATGTAAAGGAGGTTCTTCTATATCTGTTTGTGTTGGGGAATTTGGTCCTTCTTCTTCAAAATTTTCTTGATGAGCTGTATAACAGTCATTAATATATATTAAATAAAACATCCGCGTCATTTTGGAAGGAGAATAAACCGTAGGGTTTCATTCTGTAGTCCCTCCCGGTCTCTCAATCCCTCATTTTCTCATTTCATGGTGCCCGCCTGCCATTCTCTTATTTCTCGGAATTAAGACCAAAAAATTGAGATACCAAGCTTATGCTTCTTTGGCTCATTTGAGAATTTATTTGTTTTATCCAGATTTGGGATTTGGTTTTATCCAGACTTGTTGGCTGTGCTTACTGCTTACTGCTTTGCTTCCATTTGGTTTGTAATATGTTTCCAGATTTGGGATTTGTCTTTTAATTTTTTCATTTGTATTTAGATTAATGGATATGAGCTATTTATGACTATGTATGTGAAATATATAATGTGATATGAGATGTTTTAGGCCAAACCTTATTCAAACATTGGCTGGCCCAAAAAATAGCATGTTCTTTTTCATCTTTTTTTGAACATTTTGGCCTTAAACCCTTAAAATAAGAACAAAAAATAGGCAAATTAAGGCCCAAAACAATTAAAAAGCCCATTTTAAAAAAAGCGATTATCATTGGCAGTTATTGGATTGAATAACCACTAACCGTCAGTTATAAAATAACTACCTAGGCGGTTGCGGTTGTGGTTATTAAAAACCAATAACCGCCAAAGTCGGTTGCGGCTAGCAGTTATAGCCAATAACCAACGGTTATAACCGTTTAAACACCCCTACTTTCCCAAATACAAGTCTATAGGGAGACATACCAATCGCGATTTTAAATGTTGTATGATAAGTCCAAATAGCATCGTTCAACTGTTGTGACCAATCCTTACGATGTGGTTGAACATTTTTTTCTTTTTAAAATATGCTTAATCTCCTGAATTGAAATTTACACATGTCCACTTGTTTATGGATGATAAGGGGTTGCAACTTTATGAGTGATTGAGTACCACCATCACTTATAATTGCTAAAGGAGTACCAAAATGAGAAAAAATATTTGGGGTAATTACCTTTTACCCCCATAAACTACAACGCATTGTCAATTTTTCTTCATGAACTGCCAACCTTACTGTCCGACCCTATCATACTACCATTTTCTTCCAAAACACCCCCCATTCCGTCAGTCAAACTTGTTAAAAACTTTGAAATGACCTAAATACCCTAACTTATAAATAAAAAATTATTATCATCATTATTATATTAAAAAAGAAAAGAAAAAAAAAAAAAAAGACCCATTGTGGGTCACCACAGTGGTCACAAGTGACCCCCTGTTGGGTCACATTCTGACCCACGGTGGGTCACTGTTGGGTCACTTGGTCACCCTCTGATAGGTCACTTTGTGACCCACAGTGGGTCAACAAGTGACCCCTGGGGTCACAAGTGACCCAACCGGGGTCACTTGGTTACTTTCTTTTTTCTTTTTTCTTTTTTTTTTTTTTAAAAAAAAAAGTTAATTTATATATTTATTTCTTTGTTTGAATTTTTATTTGGGGGTATTTTTGTCTTTTAATGAAATTTAACGTTTAAAAGAGAATATTCCATCCAATTTAACAAGTTTGACTGACGGAAGAGGAGTTTTGAGAAGAAAATGGTAGTCTGTTAGGGTCGGGCAGTAAGGTTGGCAGTTCATGGAGGAAAATTGACAATGCATTGTAGTTAATGGGGGAAAAGGTAATTAGTCCAAAATATTATCTTTCAAAAAATTTACCACAACCTTGTAGTTGTTCATCTTGCAAGGCACTGCTTCAAGTTTTCAACCCACTTGGAAAGATAATCAACACTAACATGAATATAGAGATAACCGAACAATGGAGGGAATGGACCCATGAAATCGATACCCTAAACATCAAATATCTCAACAATAAGAATATTGGTAAGAGGCAACATGTTTCATCAAGAAATATTGCCCATAAGTTGGCATCGATCACATGTGGCTCAAAACTTATGGGCATCACGAAAAAGAGTAGGCCATTAGAATCCACATTGTATACCCTTTGCAACAGTGTTTTTAGCACCAAAGTGATCACCACAGGCATGGTCATCACAAAATGAGATAATACTATGAAACTCACTCTCCAGAATGCATCTCCCAGACTTGGTCGGGGCAACACTTGAAAAGGTATGGATCATCCCAAACAAAAATGTTTAACCTCGGCAAGAAATTTATATTTATCTTGTTTGGTCCAACTTTTAGGGAATTGACCTGTAACAATGTAATTCACAATATCTACGTACCAATGTAATTGAGAGACAACTAGAAGTTGTTCATCAAGAAATGACTCATTCAAGGGTAATGGATTCATAGAAGTCTCTGCAACAAGTCTAGACAAATGGTCAGCTACAACATTATCAGAACTCTTCTTATCCCGAATTTCGATATCAAATTCTTGTGGCAATAAAACTCAATGAATCAAGGGAGGTTTAGCATCCTTCTTAGAGAGAAGATACTTCAATGCTGCATAATCTAAAAACATTATGACTTTGGATCCTAAAAGATATGATCAGAACTTGTCGAATGCAAATACTAGAGCTAGTAACTCTTACTCAGTGGTAGAATAATTAAGTTGAGCATCATTAAGGGTCCTATTGGCGTAATAGATGACTTGGGGCCACTTGTTTCACTTTTGTCCTAAAACAGCTCCAACGGCTTAATCAAATGCATCATATATATGCTTAAAAGGTAATGTAATGCCCCTAAAAATGACATTGGCCAGCCTGGCAGGGTTACGGGCAATTACCCCAGAATAACCAACTGGTGGCTAAATGAGGAATCGCCCCTCTAAGCATGATCAAAGTTAATGCATAGGAATGTGAAATTAATTTTAGAAAAACTATAAATCATTATGGTACAAGTAAAATACTCAAATCAAATAAATGGAGCAACTAACAATAATATAAAGCAAACCTGATAATAACATGAAGATCTTAGAGCAAAGTTTGTAGTAGCAACTGTACCACTCTTGGGTTCTAGGAACAAGCTCCTTATAAGAGTAATAACCACGTAAGTCTAACGACTTAGTAAGTAAACCTCACAATTTGGTATGACATAAGCTCATTATTATTAAGTAGAAATAAACATGTAGTTTTTGGTAAACATTAAAAATTAGGTGTTGTCTCCGTTAATACACATTAACAATATTGTTTGGTTAATAAAAGGGTGGTGTACTCCCCGGGGTAGTCGCCTAAGTATTTTGATGCAGAAAAACTAATGCTTATAGGTTGTAACTATTATATATGGTCTACCCAAGATATTACCCATTCTCAGCAAGGTTGGCGCTGTCCTTAGGGACCTGTAATACAATGCCGGTGTCCTTACCATTGTACGCTACCGTCCACCACTAGCAGCTTGACCGAATCCGTTCGCAGGTGACCCATTTTACTAGTGATGTACATCCTATAATAACCAACCATTTGGCAATGCCTGCACTGGTCACAAAAATCATTAGATCTAAGGCCCACAAACACACACATTTGACCACAGAATCAAGTCTATATAGTAAGCCCATAGCCATTATTCCAAACATACCGGTATACCATGTCATATGATGCATCTTATCACAACTAGTTATTAAAGCAATTACCAAGTTATTACAAAAAGTAGACATGCTCATATCATACACGTAGTCAGTCAGCTGACATATCCCTCGTTTTTTAAAGAAAATATTTGTAAGTGTTTACTTACCTTGTTCGCTTGCTCGAGTCCTCCGACATCACAAAAACCTGCTATAACAAAATACGACACATCGTTATACGCAGTACTAGAGGACTTCTACAAGTATGGTACTAAGTCATATCTCACAAAAGGGATTGCTGGACCTAATATTACACGAATGGAAATAAAGGCAGACACTTGGCTCCCTAGTTGTACGTACGGCCTCGAGAGCGTATGTCCGGCCAGTGAGTTAAGTATTTCGACCAACAGCTCCAAACTATGTTTTGAGACTTCTATTCAATCTAAAGGCTGATACATCTCATCCTAAGCTACTAAGCAAACACATGCATTGTAAGAAAACGCATTATCATGCAATACAAAGAGGTGCTTTAAGGTCCTTTGAAAACATTTCTTGGTTTTGTAAGAAGATGGGTACAAGAGCTTGTCATAGTGCCTTTAGAACTTACAACATTAGGAAAGTAGTAAGAACAACATGAAAGTTATGAAAATGGGCAAGGGGTTACCTTAGATTATGGCCAACTCCTCTAATCTCCTCCTTCGTTCACAAAATCACCCCTTACACTAGGTTTTATGGTTTCTTAAGTGTAGGGGAGGCTAGAGGTTGACTGGGGACTTTATATAGGGGTTTGGGGTGTGGTATGCTATGAAAAGGTGGAAAATGGGTTAAAACTGCTTTTCAAAGTGTCAGTGTATGTAATATACTATTAGGCATATGTACTCACTAAAGACAGGTGCGTATGTACTATACTATTGGGCGTACGTACTCACTAAAGACATCAGCGTATGTACGGGTGGTCCCCTAGACATACATCATCACTAAAGACAGGAGCATACGTCCTCACTAAAGACAGGAGCGTACGTACAGTCAAAAAGGAGTGGGATCTTGGTATTGCCTCAAAATGCTCAAGGGGTTGGTTTACTTACAAGGGTTTAAATCTTTTGTTATAAAACTATATTTTATAAAATTACTAACCACATTTTTAATCCCTTTTTAAAACAGATGTTTTTATAGGGTATTACAGGTAAATTCCAATTAGGTGGTTGGATGATTGATGCAGAAGTCAATAATTGTTTAAGTGTCTCAAAAACATCCAAACATTCTTTATCAAAGACAAAATCAACATCCTTAGCAAGTAAGTTGCATAGAGGTCGAGAAATTTTACTAAAGCCTTTAATGAGTCTCCCATAAAATTCAGCATGGCCTAAAAAATGATTTAATCGCCTTCACTGTCCTTGGTGAAGGTAGGTTAGAAATTAAATCAATTTTGGCTTTATGAACTTCAATGCCCCTACAATAAATGACATGTCCAAGAACAATCCCTTGTTGCACCATAATATGACATTTCTCCCAATTCAACACAAGATTAATCTTTTCAGACATTTCGAGCACAAGAGATAGATGGTGTAAACACTCATCAAATGAAGATCCAAAAATAGAAAAGTCATCTATGAATATCTCCAGAAAACACTCAACCATATCAGAAAATATGCTCATCATGCACCGTTGAAAAGTGGCATGTGCATTGCACATTCCGAACGGCATCCATCTGTAAGCGTAAGTACCAAAAGGGCAGGTGAATGTGGTTTTCTCTTGATCCTCAAGGGCAATTAGGATTTGGTTATAACTAGAATAACTTTCTAAGAAACAATAGTAGTTATGCACTGCTAATCTCTCAAGCATCTGATCAATGAAAGGGAGAGGAAAGTGATCATTCCTTGTGACTAAGTTCAGCTTACAATAATCAATACAAACTCTCCAACCAATGGTTATTCGGGTTGGAACCAACTCATCCTCATTATTCTTGAACAACGTAATTATTGACTTCTTTGGAACAACCTGAACTCAACTAACCCAATTACTATCTAAGATAGGATAAATGATACGAACATCTAACAACTTAAGAACTTTAACTGTGACAACCTCTCTCATGTTGGGATTAATTCTTCGTTGCATCTTGTGGGTAGGTTTTGAATTCTCCTCAAGGTGAATACGATGCATACACACGGATGGATTGATACCTATTATGTCCACTATTTTTCACCCTTGTAATACCCCAAAAAATAAAATCTATTTTTAATATATATATATATATATATATATATATATATATATATATATATATATATATATATATATATATATATATATATAAATATTTTTCAAATGCACATAGTTCTTGAGACAAAAATGTTTTACATAAAATTAGGGTTCGTTTAAAAAAAAATAAAAAATAAAAATTGAGGATCGATCCTACCCAAGAGGATCAATCTTTATCCGTACAGGATCAATCCCAGCTCACTAGGATTGACCCCCCACTTTTTAGGATCGATCCTATTGTGTCAAAAATTCAATTTTGGGCACCCAAAACCCTAGAATCTCGACCCTTAGCCTATATTAACCCCTCTTACCCTTCTTACAACCCACATGCACAAAAAACCTAGCCTCCAGAGTTCTAGGGCAATACTAGAACTCGAAAACAGCTCGTAACTAATGTTCTCTGACATTCTCCAAGACTTTGATGACGCTCCTCTTCAGTTTTCTCAAGGTAAAACCATAACCCTTAGGCTCCGTTTAGTTTGCGGAATAGATATTTCAATAGGTAAATTAATAGGTATTCATGGGAAAGTCAAGATGAAATAATTATTCAAATTCTTTAGTTCGGTAGTAACACATATTTCGTAATTGGAATAGAACCAAAATTACTAAAAAGCCCATATAATTTATAATTTTTCCAAAACTAAAAAAAAAAAAAAAATACTAAAAAACCTTGTGGGTGGCCAGCCACCCACAAGGTTTTTTTTCTTCTTCTTCTTTTTTGAAGTTGGAGAGAAAATTTTAAAAAAAAAAAAAAAAATGTTTTTTTTTGGAAAACTTAGTTATTCCTCTCATTGTGTGTAAGGGATAGCTATTCCTCGTATTATGTGTAAAGAATTAGTGATTCCCACGGGAATAACTATTCCTAGGAATAGACCATTACTAAACAATACTATGATGAATAAATACGTTTTTGTAATAAGATATATTGTTTTAAACAATGATTTCAAATAAAGTACAATTTATATTTTATGTTTACATTATTTTATAAAAGTTGATATTTTATGTTACATATTTATATTTTAAAGTATTCAAACAACGTTTTAAATCAACACAGACACACACATGTAATATTTTATGATTGGTTCAAGGTAATCAAAGTTAACTTTTGATAAACTCATATCAGGAGCGTAACCTTGAACCTTGTGAACATTTCCAGATGTTTTCAAAAAACCCTAGGAAGTTTTAGTGTGTTTAATTATACATTCGAGAGGTGTAGAAGGCACAAACCTGGTGTTGGAAAGCACCATGATTGATCCCTACACTGGCAGGATCGATCCTCCCAGCCAGGATTGATCCTAACTCATACAGGATCGATCCCAACTGCTTCGAATTGATCCTAGATTGTTCGGTTTGATCCCAAATTGTTCGGATTTACCCTAAAACTTTCCAAGTTGACCACAACTGCTTGGAAGCCTAAGTTAGGGTTTCTAATGTGTGATTTAGGATCTTGAGTGTGTATTAGGTTTGTGTTTAACATTTGTGTGACTGGTAAGTTGGTTTATAGTGCATGAGGTTATGATGTATGAGAAATCATCTGATTGGTCAAGGTAAGTGAATACTTACGAAACTCGGAAATGAAAACTATTTTTAGCATGCTATATTGATATAAATTATTAAACTATTTTCAAGCATTAATCAATGATCTTTATTTTCAACTCTTATGATTATGTCGTGAGCCTATAAATTTTCAAGCATTAATCAATGATCTTTATTGTTTACATTGCTGTGATTTAAGAAAGAAATATTGTTATGTTAATTGAATATATTGCATTTAGTATGACGTGACCAAGGGTCATGGGATACCATTATAAGGGCTTGACCCTATGGTCCAATTTATGTTATAATTTGCCATTCGATCTAAGAGGCCAAATGAGTAACCACGTACAGCCATGTTCACATGGTGGTTATGACATACAACATTGTTAGCAATGTGGGCCACCCGAAGTCAAACCCAATCAAGCTAATGATAATGACCACTAGTTTGTGCATATAGAGGCACCTGTGTTGTACCAAAGGCTCTTTCGAGAACGCACAAACCCGAACGGGAATGGGTTAAGGGCCCAAATAGACCATATGGAGGAAACCTCTAATGATTAAGTATCTTATATTTATAATGTTAGCATATTCTCGTGTTTTGTGATTAAAATAGTTGTCACTATAATTATGCTTTGATAATCTGTCTCAAACATTAACTCATTTATTTTAATAGCATAATAATGGAGATAATACATTTTCTAGATTGTATTGCAAAACATGTGGCATTTCCAGATGTTTCAAATGCTTTTGGTTTATATTACATTAAAATGTTAGGCTCTCAGAATGACCTCGATTCCAAGGTAACTTACTAAGTCATGGACTTACATAGTTGGGTTTTTTTTTTTTTTTTTTTTTTTTTCCACTAGTTGGACATTCATAGTCCTCCATATCTAGTAGGATTCAGAGAGGTTGGCAGATTAAAGTCTCCTGTTATTATTATTTTGAATTAAATATCCGAGGCATTACAACCCTAAAGTTGTCTTATGTTCCTTGAGAACATTGAGTAACTTGCCCTCTTGTTTAGTATCAAGGTCATAAACAACTATGACGGGCGAGGTTTCTGAAGGTCCTAAAAATGCATACTTGAGAGTCTCAAGTAATGGCTTAAGATCCAATTCAGGTAGTTCCTCAATAAATGGGACAAGTTGTGGAAGAAGTTCCACCTTGGCTATCCATTTAGTTGAGTCCAAAGTAGGAGTAGAATCAAGCAAAGCACTGATTTCTCTAATGGAACTCTCTATGTCAAAATTCAAGCCAAAATGAGTTAAACAAGTCTCAAGGGTGTTCTCCGAAAAAAAATTGTGGGAAGGAATCATGAACTAGACTCTCAATCAAATTAACTACAAATGAATCATCTGCATCTGAAGATTGTTGACCAGTATTGAAAACATTTAGTTTAGTTTTTTGTTAGGAATAAATTCACACTACATGCCTACCAAATTCTGGGCCCAATGGCCAAGGATAAGCACATGAAGATATTAATTTAATAGCAAGGGCTATTAATTAATAAAAGGAGATATTAATTAAATAAGAAATGACTATTTAATTAATAAATAGAAGATATATTCCAATTGGGACTATATTGGAATAAAGAAGTCATATTCCAAGACTAGATGGGAATAGGAGCTCAAGTCCAACTCAAGCTCCCAGGAATCCCAAATCAACTCCAACAAGGAAAACTTGTTCAAGTCTAACTCAACTTTGGACTCCCAAACTAACTCAAACAATGAGAACTACTTCAAGTCAACCTCAACTCTTCAGCCTATAAATAGGCCCCTACACAAGGTACACAAACATATTCTCATATTGTACATTCTCTCATACTAGAAATTATGGATTAGAGCTCAATCAGTCCCCTTTGAGCATATTGATTTACTGTACACCGAAACATAATATTTCTCTCATAAACTAACTTAGGCATCGGAGTTTCCCCGATACAGTGCTGGCGAGCCTTTTGACGCTTTTACTATTTTGTATCTATTTGGAGCACACGACGATGACGTATTGCAGATCTAGAAGGCCTCGAAGAGTGCGCAGTCCACACTGTGTTGAAAACTGTTCTAACAGTTTGGCGCCATTTGTGGAAACGATTATTCATTTCTCATAAAAAAAATTATAAAAAAAAAAAAAAAAAAAAATCCGTCATGGTGGTGAGCACGCGTTCAAGCAATAACATCAACCAGCCAAAAGTATCCATAGAAAAAAAAAAAAAAAAAAAAAAAAAAAAAAAAAAGATCGTGAAATATGGGTTGCCGCAGGAAAGAAGAAAGAAAGAAAGAAAGAAAGAAAAGAAGAAAAAAAAAAGGAAGAAAAAAGAAAATTCACCTCCGAAGACAAGGAGAAAACCTTGGGCAAAAGCAAGAAGATTTGGCAGGGTGCTATCAGTAGCACACTCGGGTACCATCGTTTGATTTATTTGTGTTTTTTATTATATGACTGTCTTTCCAATAATAAATTTGATTTGAAGAAAGAGTAAGACTAATTTAAGCATCGGAATGTTCCCGGTCTCCGGGGACCCCCTTTGACAATTACTTTTTGGCAAGAAGGACATGGAGAAAACCCTGGAAAAAACAAGAAGACAAGGAGACAATCTTGGGTAAAAACAATTAACGGGAGACAATCCGGTAAAAAACAAACAAGCAAGGAGATAACCTTGGGTAAAAAAAATTAATGGGAGACAACTAGGTAAAAAACAAGACAAGGAGACAACCTTGAGTAAAAACAATTAACGGGAGACAACCCGGTAAAAAACAAGGAGACAACCTTGAGTAAAAACAATTAACGGGAGACAACCCGGTAAAAAACAAGGAGCTCCATTAGAGACAAGGAGAAAACCTTGGATAAAAACAATTAACGGGAGACAGCCTGGTAAAAAACAAGAAGACAAAGAGACAACCTTGGGTAAAAACAATTAACGGGAAACAACTCGGAAAAAAACAAGAAGACAAGGAAACAACCTTGGGTAAAAATAATTAACGGGAGACAAGCCAGTAAAAAACAAGGAGCGTCATCAGAGACAAGGAGATAACCTTGGATAAAAACAATTAACGGGAGACAACCTGGTAAAAAACAAGAAGATTCACCCTTGGAGACAAGGAGAAAACCTTAGGCAAAAACAATGGATTGGGAGACAACCCTCTAAAACAAGGACATGGAGAAAACCTTGGGCAAAAACAATGAATAGGGAGATAACCCTCTAAAACAAGGACAATGAGAAAACCTTGGGCAAAAAAAAATTAACAGGAGACAACCGGTCAAAAACCAAGAAGATTCATCCCCGGCAACAAGAAAATTAGAAGGTTTATTCTCGGAGATAAAGAGAAAACATTAGGCAAAAAACAAGAAGGTTCATTCCTAGAGACAAGGAGAAAACCTTGGACAAAAACAAGCAGCTACCCCCAAGGTGAAAGGGGAGCAAAGGTTAGTCTGTTGAAAGAGTTATAAATCATTATTAGCATATTATTGTACAGGTTCATTCCCGGAGACAAAGGAAAAACCTTGGACAAAAACAAGAAGGTTCATTCCCAGAAACAAGGAGAAAACCTTGAGCAAAAACAAGGAGCTACCAGAAGGCGAAAGGATAGCAAAGGAGATAAGGAGACAACTTGGGCTAAAACCAAGCAACGGCAGACAACCCGGTCACAAAACAAGGAGATTCATACCTGGAGACAAGGAGTAAACCTTGGATAAAAACTAGAAGATTCTCGGAGACAATGAGAAAACCTTGAACCAAAACAAGGAATCACCCCAAGGTGAATGGGGAACAAAGGTTAGTCCATTGAAAGACTTATAAATTATTCTTTGAAGATTATTATGCAGGTTCAGAGCCTAGTTTGTCAAAACGAGCATTGAAGAGAGAACCAGGCATGATCCCTGAGTGTCTCAATGATATGACAGGCTTAACCCCCGGGCAAAGGAAAGAGTTAAGGGTACTCTCGACAACCAGGAGATAAGGAGACAACCTTGGGCTAAAAACAAGCAACAAGGAGACAACCCGGTCACAAAACAGGAGATTCATACTTGGAGACAAGGAGTAAACTTTGGACAAAAACTAGAAGATTCTCGAAGACAAGAAGAAAACTAGGAATCACCCCAAGGTGAATGGGGAACAAAGGTTAGTTTGTTGAAAGATTTGTAAATTATTGCTTAAAGATTATTGTGCAGCTTCAAAACCTAGTTGTTCAAAAGGGCATTGAAGAGAAGGCACCAGATCTGCCTTCGGATTATTTTGATGGCTTGGAAAGAGACCCGGGCATGATTCCCAGGTGTCTTGGAAGACTATCCGAGTATAGATCCCGGATGACTTGATGGGAAGGCGCCATATTACACCTTTAGATTATTGATGATTTGAAGAGAGGACTGAGCATGATCCCCGGGTGTCTCAAGGCTATGACAGGTTTAAACCCCCAGGCAAAGGGTAGAGCTGGGGGTACTCCCAAGAACTCATACGACGCCAGAAACAAAACTAAAGAGCTCCAGCTAACAAGCTCAAAGCACACTCACCAGAGAGACACGAGTCTCGGACAAGGTCAAACAACAAGCCGCCCGAAGGCTTTGACTAAATTCTTGTTACCTGAGTACCTCAGCTAAGGGAATTGAGGGGTAACTGTTAGGAATAAATTCATATTACAAGCCCACCAAATGCTGGGCCCAATGGCCAAAGATAGGCCCATGAAGATATTAATTAAATAGCAAGGGCGATTAATTAATAAAAGGAGATATTAATTAAATAAGCAAGGGCTATTTAATTAATTAATAGAAGATATATTCTAATTGGGACTATATTGAAATAAAGAAGTCCTATTCCAATTCTACATGGGAATAGGAGCTCAATTCCAACTCAAGCTCCTAGGAATCCCAAATCAACTCCAACAAGGAGAACCATTTCAAGTCTAACTCAACTCTGGACTCCCAAACCAACTCAAATGAGGAGAACTAGTTCAAGTCCACCCCAACCCTTCAACCTATAAATAGGTGCCTACACAAGGTACAAAAACATCTTCTCATATTCTACGTTCTCTCATACTAGAAATTACGAATTAGAGCTCAATCAGTCCCCTTTGAGCATATTGATTTAGTGTGCGCCGAAGCATAATCTTTCTCTCAGAAACTAACTTAGGCATAGGAGTTTCCCCGGCACAGTGCCAGCGGACCTTTTGACGCTTTTACTATTTTGTAGCTATTTGGAGCACACGACGACGACATATTGTAGATCTTAAAGGCCTCGAATAGCGTGCAGTTCACACCATTCCGAAAACTGTTCTAACAGTTTTCATGCTTCCCAAGGATAGTTTCATAACCCTATTCTAACAATTTATGATAGCATTGGATGTGGTAAAAAACTGACATCCTAAGATAACAAGAATCTGATTCCTAAGATTCTGAAATGGATGTGTATCTAAAACTATGAAATCCATTGGGAAATAAAACTTATCAACCTTAATTAGAACATCTTCAACAACAACACAAAGAATTTTGACAAATCTTTCAACCAATTGTAGTATTATAGTGGTCGGTTTCAACTCACCAAGCCCTAGTTGCACATATAAATAATATGGCAACAAATTAACACCAGCCCCTAAATCAAGTAGTGCCTTCTCAATCATATGATCTATAATAACACAAGAAAAGGTGGGGGCATCGTGGATCTCTAAACTTGGGTGGAATATTATGTTGAATGATAGAGCTGAGTTTCTCAGTGAGAAAGACTTTTTTATGCACATTCAACTTACATTTCTGTGTGCAAAGATCTTTAAGAAACTTGGCATAAGAAGGAACTTGCTTGATGGCATCAAGTAGTGGAATTTTTATTTGCACTTTTAAAAACATATCCATGATCTCATTAAAATTTGTTCCTTTCTTTGTCAGGGCCAATCTTTGAGGAAAATGAGCTTTGGGCACATAAGGTACCACAGGAATGCCTTACTGGAATGTTAGTGTCTCTTGGCTCTTCTTTGAAATGACATTGTCTTCACAGAATTCAACATTACTCTTCTCCATCTCATACCCCGTTGAAGGAGATTTCGATTCATCCCTAGGCATTTCCACTTAGTTATCAGCTTGTTTACCATTCCTAAGGGTAGTAATTGATTTGACTTGTTCATGGTGTTCTTCCTAATTTGAATTACAACCGATTTCATACTGTCCTTTTGGATTTGCTACAACTTGGCTAGGAAACTTGCATGTCTCCCTCCAACTTAATGTTGCACCAAGTTAACCAATTTCAATTTCCAACTTGGCAATGGATTGCGAGTTGGCATGTAAACTTTGTTGGTTAGCTTACAACACATGTTAGGTATCTTTTTGAAGTTGAATGGAGCACTTCATAAAAAGATGAAAAGTATCCTCAAGAGATGATTTTCCAGATTGTGTAGGATACTGCTAAAATTGTTGTTGATTGGCATTCTGAGGATTGAGTTGAAAAATTCCTAAATGGACCTCATTGTCCTTGATGAGAGCCTTTTTCCCAAGAGAAATTCATGTGCCTAGCCCATCCATGGGGTGGTTCAGTCACCCCAGACAAGTCGAAGGGGTGGCCGAAACCACTCGCGGCCACCCCATTTTGCCTAAAGGGAGCCACCCTTTTACTTTCTTTTTTTCTTCCTTTTTTAAAAAAAAAAAAAAAATCTTTTTCATATTTTCAATTTTGTGATTATTAGTTTTTTTACTGATTTTTAATTTCTAGTATATATATATTTTTTTTTTAATTGTCATGTGCCAGTTTTTAATTTGGTTGACGTGGACTTCTGTAAAAAAAATTTGCCAAAAGTTTGAGTATAACTTCAACTTGAGGTGGGGTACTAATTTTTTTGATGGAGCACTAATTCTGTTTTAATCAATAAGCAATGTATCATTTGTGATACATAGTAAAGTAACAATAGCCCTGATAAGAGTATTAAAGTTTAGGGTTGCATATATTTTTGCCCCTGTGGTTTAACAACTTTATTTTTACCTACATCAGTTTCATAATTAGAAAAGTTATGTTTCCCATTCTTTTATTTATTTTTATTTTTATCTCTGCTATTAATTTTTCTAGAAATTGAATCATTAAATATATGAGTAAAACGTTAGTATTTGTGTTTATATATATATATATATATATATATATATATAAGGTTAAAATATTTGAATTATAATATGAGTAAATAATTAATACGTATTTTGTTTATCACTTTACTTGAAAGTACAACCAAAACTTGAAGGAATACATACTCAATGAGTCAATATATTAAATTGCTTAATAAGAATTCTAAAATATTTATATTTTTTACAATGTCTTAAGAAATTATATTATAACAACATAAGTAAAAGAGATAACAAACATATAAAGTCTTTCATTTAGTCAACAATGTTTAGAGTTATGTATTTAAGTATGAAGTAACAATGTTAATACTTATTTAAATTGAGGTTTATATACAAGCTTTGGCATGTTTATTGAGATGAGTTTGTGATGTTAATTTCTTTTTCTTTTTTTTTTAAACATTTCCACATTACGAAAAGTGGAAATTTGAACTAGTGACCTCCACTTCATGAGGCATCCTATTAAGCTACCCTGAGAGAAAAAAATATATATATTAAAAATAATTATTTTTCGTTCCCATATTTCTGAAAGTATATCATGTAGTAGCACCATGTGGGGAATTTTTTTTTATTTTTTATTTTTATTACTCATGAAGAATGAAAGATTCTGAATATAGTAAAAGAGATAACAAATAAATAAGTCGGAATAGAAAATATATATATATATATATATATATATATATATATATATATATATATATATGAAATGGTACTAATCATTCAAGCAAAAACCAGCATAATAGAAATGATTACATATCCAACAAGAAAAAGGAAAAACATCCCTCCACAGACAATCATCCTACCTCGTAAGTGCCATCTTTGCCAGACGGTGCGCATCATCATTAGCATTTATACTAACATGTTGCACCTCCCAAACTTGATGGTTATTCAACATATCACGAGCATCATTCACCACTTGGCCAAACAAGCTCCAGCAGCCTTCATCTCTCCTAAGCGCCTGGACTATCACTAAAGGATCC
This sequence comes from Corylus avellana, assembly GCF_965113065.1. Classification (NCBI taxonomy): domain Eukaryota; kingdom Viridiplantae; phylum Streptophyta; class Magnoliopsida; order Fagales; family Betulaceae; genus Corylus; species Corylus avellana. The sequence continues at coordinate 8,884,053 of NC_142496.1, forward strand.
CCTTTCGAGATGAAACGATGAAGGTCCAGTTGGACAGCAAGCTCCACAGCTCTACAAGCAGCGATTGCCTTTGCCATCGTAGGATTATAGACATGTCTCTTACTTGCGCAAAGCATAGCAAGTGGCTTCCCCTCATGATCACGAACAATGACTCCTATGCCCGTCCTTTTCCGTTGAATATCAAAACCTGCATCCCAATTGAGCTTTACACACCCAACAGGTGGTTTCTGCCAGACTACAATGGGAGGCGTATTTAGCTTTTCTCCTCTTCTAGTTCTCCGCTGGGACGCTTTCATACAAGCCTCAACCTGGTCCTGTGCTGGCCGAAGAAGTGATGACGGGTCCAGAAAATCACCACCGAAGACAACTGAATTCCTTCTCAACCAGATTAGTCTAGCCACCATCGCCACTAGTTGCATTTGTTCCGCATTAAGTCTCTCCAACAGCTTCTCCATTATAAAGATGAACTCAATCTCATCACTTGTGCTTTTCTAAATCTGAGGAGTACACTCTAGCCACACATCTCTAGCGGACGTGCAACTCCAGAGAATATGGCCTATAGTTTCTGTTTCCATACCACAAATAGGGCAAAGCGGATCTCCTGTAAAATGTCTCTTGAATAATCTCTCCTTTGTTGGCAAAATATCATTACATGCCTGCCAAAGGAAGGTCTTAACAACACCTGATCCCTTGATCTTCCAAATCTCCTTCCGTAAAGATTCCAAAAGCTGCGGATTGAAGCTCCTCCCTTCATCTCTTAGCCCTTTCTCCTTAGCCATGTGATAAGTAGGGCTGGCAAAACAAGTACCTGATACGACCCGATTATGACCTGCGGGTACTCGTTACACAATTAGCCTATACACGAACACAACCCGTTTAGCTAAATGAATAACCGGGTCTGACACGATTATGGCACGAAAATAGCCGGGTAACCCGACACGACCCGTTTAACCCATTTACAATAAACGGGTCATATCGGGTAAACACGACCTGTTCTCTTAACAGGTAATCCGACCCGACCCGCTAAAAAACCTAAACCTTAAATTTTTAAAAAAAAAAAAAAAATTGTAATAATAATAATACATGAATACCAATACAATTGTTAATAAAAGCATTCAAAAAAATTAGGAATTTTCAACTCTATACAAATTAAAATATTAGATAGTCCATTTCCATAATAATATGTAATTCAATAATGATTTTAGTTTCTCTTTAAGGAGACTCCTTTGCTATGATGACCAGTCTGGATGTTCTCTGTTTTACTGTTCATATTAAATTTCACATATATATATATATATATATATATATATATATATATATATATATATATATAAATGGTGTATATATGAAATGAATATGGATCAAATTAGATTTCCCACCACATTTCCATCATAGCAATAAAGAAAAAGATAATAATAAAAAATAAAATAAAATAAAAAGCGAATAAAAACAATATTAAAAAAAAATACAAAACAAAACAAAACTCAAAAGCACTTGAAGTCTTGAATGATCCATGATCCATCCCATGTAATCAAAGATATGAATTATGAAACATTACAAATAAGCTCATTTTTTTACTTTTTTTTAAAAAAAAAAACAGGGTCTAGTGGGTACCCATCAGACCCGATTAGTACTTGCCAGACCCGAATAGTAACCGGGTCTGACGGGTACCCACAAGACCCGAACAATATCCGGGTCTGGCGGGTTGACCCACAGACACGAAATTAACTGGGTCTTAAACGGGTAGACCCAATTGAGACTCGAACCCGATAAGGCCAAACCCAATACCTGTTTTTTCGTGTCGTGTTCGTGTCGGGTTCGCTGGTCGTGTCAAAATTGCCAGCTCTAGTGATAATCACTCCTCACTGTAAACTCCCAATTTTTCGCACCCGCCCAAACCAATTGGTCACTTCTTGTCCGAGGGCACACAACAATCCAACAGATTTCCCGCGCTTCATCTTCATTGAACATATTATGGACTACATCCATTTTCCACCAATTAGTGTCAAGATCCAAAAGCTCACTTACTCTCACATCTCTATTAATAAATGCCCCACTAGCTGAGTCAGCCAAAATCTTCGAATTTGGTAACCAACTATCTTCCCATATGCGTATAGACTTGCAATTCACCACAAGCCACACTACACCCTCTTGTAGAAATGACTTAGTTGTCCAAATACTCCTCCATGCATATGAGGGCCTACAACCCAAATTAGATTCTAGAAATGTCCCATTAGGGTAGTATTTTTCATGAAAAATAGTTGCAGCCAGCGTGTCAGGATTTTGGGTCAATCTCCAGCCTTTTTTGGCAAGAAGCGCTAGATTGAACATCTCAATATCTCTAAACCCCGAGCCACCCTTCTCCTTGGACCTTCCCATTCTACTCCAGATCATCCATGCAATCCAGGAATCCTTCTCCTTGTGACACCACCAAAACTTCGACATAATCAAACTTATCTCCGTACATAGACCTTTTGGGAGTAAGAATACACTCATAGTGTATGTGGGAATTGCTTAAACAACAACCTTCAACAAAACTTCATTTCCTGCTTGAGACAGAAATTTTTCCTTCCACCCATTTATCTGCTCCTAAATTTTCCCTTTAAGAGCTAAAAAAGATTTCAATTTAGAACTCCCAACAAAAGCTGGGAGCCCTAAATATTTCTCATACAGTGTAGTGGAATTAACCCTTGCCGCATCCAAAATGAGTTCCTTTGCCTCCCTTTTTGTGTTTCGACTGAAGAAAATAGAAGTCTTCTTACGATTTAATTTTTGCCCTAACGCCTTCTCATGTTTCTCCAATACCCCTTGTATTTGCACCCACTCCAATATGCTAGCCCTGCAAAATAGTAAACTATCATCTACAAAAATAGATGATTAATTTTTGTTCCACCTCTCGAAATGGCCAGCCCTGTTATACTTCCCTCTCGTTTGGTCCTTTGCAGTAGAGTGCTTAAGCCTTCAGCATATTATATGAAAAAATAGGGGGAAAGCAGATCACCTTGCCTAATCCCCCAAGAAGGAGTAATTTTCCTGTACGGTTGGCCATTGATCAAAATAGAGTAGGTGACCGTACGTACACAAGTCATCATAAACTCCACCCACCTCCTTGCAAAACCAAGTTTGACCATGATAGCCTCCAAGAAACCTCATTCAACTTGATCATAAGCTTTACTCATGTCGAGTTTAAGTGCCATAAACCCTTTTTTCCCCTTCATCCGAGTATCCATCGTATGAAGCGCCTCAAAAGCCACCAATATATTATCTGTAATGAGCCTACCTGATATGAAAGCGCTTTGATTAGGGGAAATGATATGAAGCAACACCACCTTCAGTCTATTTGCGAGCGCCTTGGAAATCAATTTATAGATTACATTGCATAAGCTTATAGGCTATACCCTGTAATACGGGAAGGATTTTTAACCTTGGGAATAACAGTGATGAAAGTGTCATTGATAGTAGGGTCAAAAACCCCATTGTTCAAAAAATCCAAAGCCGCCATACACACCTCCTCCCCCACAGTCACCCATGAATGTTGATAAAAACAAGTTGGCATACCGTCTGGACCAAGGGATTTCAAAGGATGCATCTGCTTTAAGGCACAATCCACTTCAACCAAAGTAAAGGACTTGAGGAGATTAAATTTGATCTCTTCCATTACTTTGTTTTCCATCCCCATCAGACTCTCCTCCGTGCTCAACATCTCCCCAACCTTGAAGAGCTCTTGATAAAAGCAAATAAAAGCTTTGCTGATTTCTTCAGGTTTTTTCCATTCAACGCCCCTATCATCCGTAATCTTCTAAATTTGATTTATTCTTCGACGGTGACCAGCCACACATGGAAAAAAGGAGTATTCTTGTCCCCATTTTGGTACCAATTCTGATTGGCTCGCTGTTTCCATCGTGTGTCATCTTGCTCAATAAGAAAATCAATCTCTCTTGCAGTTGACGGATTACACCAATAACACCTGGTCCCTCTTGCTGCTGCATCACCTCTAAATTTTCTCCTTAATGGCCTTTTCTATATTACCGTATTTTTGCCAGCTCCACCGTCCCAATTTTGACTTGCATGTTGCTAGCTTCTGTTGGATATGCTGCATGTGTGTTCCACCACTGTCTGATTCTTGCCAGGCCTCCTTAATGACCTTATCTGACTCCTCATCCAAAAGCCACCAAGCTTCAAACTTGCTTCCTCTCCTACACGTTATATTGCTATTAAACTCCTCTGCAAAGCCAATAAGTAATGGCTTATGATTTGATGAACGTCCCGCCAACACCTACACCCTCACTTGCTTGAACAAAGCACACCAACTTACATTAGCCACATCTCGATCCAGTCTCTCTTTAGTAAAATTATCATCTTGTTTCCCATTATTCCATATGTATTTGGAACCCATGAAACCCATCTTCCCTGAATTGAGCCATTTGCCTCTCCTTCCTCACTACCGCACCCAATTTCTCAATTTGATCTGTGATTTCGTTGAAATACCCCACACACAACCACGGATTCGATGAGAAAAATCATAAATGACTCAGCAAAGACCATGACTTGTGTCTTTTCGTCCAATCCAAGTGGCCATAGAAGCCTGTGAACTTCCAAGGCCTATCCACATCGGTGTGTCTAACAATAGCATTAATATGTCGTAGCGAAAAATTCTGAATTTCCAACATATCCACCTCCTTCCAAAGGGGAGCTAAACCTTCACTCCTTCCCACTGGATCCACAAGAACATACCGGTGAACCCCAACTTTATCTGTATCATCTCCATTCTAACTTTCCTGCATTTTGTTTCCATGAGAAACACAATGTTGGGTTTCTTTTCCTTTGTCATTTGACAAAGGTCCCGAACTTCCCGTGGGTTCCCAAGCCCACAGCAATTTCAGCTTAGTAGATTCATTGAGACTGGCGGGTTGGATCACAGCCACCGTCAATTCATCTTCACCTCCTGAAACTTCACTCATTGCCCACTTACCCCGTTTCCCGTCTCTTCCTCCCCTACTGCCAATAGGATTTTGAATCTCCTTCGTCTTCCTCCTATTGCTGCTATCATTATCCAGTTGACCCTCGTGACCCTTCCCATATTTAGCCTTCCTTTTCCAAGTTCGTAGACCCTCTACCTATTCGGAACATAGAGGGTCTGTTGCATTCTCTCCAAATTCCTTGCATCGTTCAATACAATCTGCTATTGGGCTCTCCCTTTGCATCGAGTGTTTGTTAAAGAAGGTGCCTTTAAACCCATATGTGGGACCACTAGTTTGCTCCTTTATGTGTGGGTTTTGTAGTCCTTCTCCTATGTGTACTTGGAGTCCTTGTTTGACTTATAGTAGGAGTCCTAGACCAACATGTAAAAGGAAAGGTAGACAACCTTAAGCTTCTATATAAGGAACAAAGCACAAGGTGAATTTGTGTGTGCTAAAAACGTGAAGCACCAAAAGAGTGTGGGACAAAATGTAAGAGAGGGATATTAGGAGAGGGAAAATAGCCAAGTGTGGTGTTTTCTTCTTGGTGTTTTTGGGGAGCCAAAAACAAGTGATTAGAAGAAAAGGTGCTGTAGAGTGAGAGAAGAAAATAGATATTAGCCGCCATCTGTACCAACAAAAGAAGAGTTTGTACATCTGTCTTTTGTATTCTATTTTAAGAATAATCTCTCTTGTGTGATAGTGAGATTTGGGTATATTGGGGCTTTGGTATCTGAGTGATTTTCTCTCTACTATTTTTGTACTCCAACTTTTAATAGTGAATTTTCTCTGGGTCGTCTTTACCAGTGGATGTAGGCTTGTTAAGCTAAACCACTTAAATCTTAGTGTCGTGTGTTGATTGCCTAATCTTTGTTATTCCGCATTCTTAATTTTTCGCATCTCACGAATCTTGGAAAATAGAATTAATTTCCTAACAGCTGGTATCAGAGCTTTTGGTTCAAGTGGGAGCGATGGCAGTAGAAGAAGGAAATATAGGAATCGAAAAATTCAACGGCACAGATTTTGGGTCTTGGAAGGTACAGATTGAAGATATCCTTTATAGGAAGGACCTCTATCAACCTCTTTTGGGAGAACAATCCGATGACGTGTATGATAGCGAGTGGGCTCTTCTTGATCGTAAAGCTCTAACAGTTATCAGGTTATCACTGTCAAAATCAATTGCACACAACATTGTAAAGGAGAAGACCACAACAGGTTTAATGGTAGCTTTATCAAGTATATATGAAAAACCGTAGGCTAACAACAAGGTGCATTTGATGAAGAAATTGTTCAACCTAAAGATGGCGGGAGGTACTTCAGTAGCACAACATCTCAATGAGTTCAACACTATCACAAATCAATTGTCCCTGGTGGAAATTGATTTTGATGATGAGGTTCACGCTTTGATCGTCTTGGCGTCTTTACCAAATAGCTGGGAAGCCATGAGGATGGCTGTGAGTAACTCTGTAGGGAAGAGTAAACTGAGCTATGATGTAACATCCCCAGCCCGTTAAGGCTGAGTTTGTCACTTTTCTTCTTTTACAACAAAAGTTTTTGCAAAGATCTATAAGGTCTATCAGAGTACTTGATTTTAAAGGATACGATAAATGTATAAAACATTATTCAAGAGATTTTATTACAAGCGAAATTAGAAAACATTAAACTTTAGTTGCGGAATATCATATTATTACAATCACTGATATGAAAAGACTTTGAAAATTAATAATTATTCTCGTCCCCATTCTGGCCTCCTATTCCAGCGTCCTTTCTACCTGAAAACAAGAAATAAAACTGAATGAGCCCAAAGAGGGCCCAGCAAGTAAAATCCACAACCATAAATAGTTTTACTCCTTGTTCTCAGTTTTGAAAATCATTTTCACAAATAAATATACATTCAGCCATAATAATACATGTATGTACGGTTGCATCTCCCGTAGCATATACATACTATTACGTCTATTAATAAATCATCGTCATAAATCATCATTATAAACCATCATTGTAAATCATCATAGTATATCATTTTTGAAATCATATCATCATTTTCTCATATTAGGGCCCATGTACACTGTTACCTCTGTGTACGAGGGTTGCGGGTCCTTGTGACCATGGCACTGAACTGTGGCCTCAGCCATGCCCGACCGTCAATTAACTATTTTCTTGGTGCACTCAACGGTCTGTTGATGGAATACCACCTTCTGGCATAGCCTCCTTCAGTGGTTTCGCCTCCATCCGAGTATCGGTACCGAACTCTTCTCATCCTTACTTATCTTGGGGCCAAAAATACTCTCCTCTATACATGTGCCCTCATTTCATAAACATTTAACTCATTTCTTGTACTTTTCTTTGTACTTCTATTGATGCATCTTAGGGCAACATGTATGAGGGTTTTTCATCATTCTTCTTTCTTATAATCATCATCATTTCTCAACTTTCTTTTCTCAAAATAGAAACTTTTCCAAATATAAACTTGTTGTACTTAAAAAGCGTTTAAAAAAATAGAAACTTTCTAAATAATTCTTTTAAAAATCCTTCATGCATGCAACATATCTCCATGACAGGTAAATAAAATAATCATTTACAGTTTGATACAAGAATGAATAAATAGCATGACATAAAGTAACTTTAGAAGGGGTAGTGAATTTACTTACCTCTATACTGAAGTTAAAAGTGGTCTGAAGGAATCTAGTTGCTTCAATCTGACTAACACCACTAGTATATCTTTTGAAACTAATTTCTAAAGTCCGCTATCTCTTGTGTTCTTTCTTTCTTGTAACGCTTTGTCTTGCCCTTTCTCTCTCTGTTCTGAGTAAACACTCTTAGAAAGAAGAAAGACCGAGTAAAAAGCGGAAGAAAGAAGAATATGTGCAAGAGATGGGAGAGGAGTAGTGAAATTGTGAAGGAAAAGAGCACTATTTATAGGAGAAAACCAAATACTATTCTACCTTCAATTTATAATTATACCCTCATTTTACTATTCCACCTACCCACTTAGTATACCTACAATTGACTATTCTACATTCTTATTTACAATTCTACCCTCCTTATACCTACCATTGACTATTTTACCTTCTTATTTAAAATTCTACCCTCCTTATACCTACCATTGACTATTCTACAATTACTATTCTACCTACCCATACAATTCTTCCTACCATTTACTATCATATTATTTCACCAATTACCATTCTCTAATTACCACTCTCTATAACACCATAAATTTTCCAAGAATTAAAATCCTTGGCTACAATGGATATTAAAATAACATCATTATCGAAATAATCTATTTAAATAACTTTGAAAATTATGGGGCGCTACTTATGAAGATATCAGGGATTTGATTCTCAGTGAAAAGGTTCGCAGAAGAGATACGAGTGAAGCCTCTTGTTCTGGTGCTGCTTTAAACCTCGAGACTCGGGGCAGAGGACAAGACAGAAACTCTGGTCAAGGCAAATCAAATTCCAAAAAATGAAGAAGGAAATCCAGATTCGGACAACAACCTGAGTGTTGGAACCATGACAAAGACTGCCACTACAAGAAGAATTGTAGGGAACTGTAGAAGGAGACTAAGAATGATTATGTAAACGTAGTGACAAAAGAAGTATCTGATGCCCTACTTCTCTCTGTTGATAATCCCCTTGATTCTTGGGTCTTAGACTCAGGAGTATCTTTCCATATGATAGGGATCTATGAAATTCTCGAGAACTATGTTGGAGGAGATTTTGGGATGTGTATTTGCCTGATGGATTGGCACTGGATATTGTAGGCATGGGTGATGTTCGCATTAGAGTTCACAGTGACTCGGTATGGAAGTTATAGAAGGTCAAGCATGTTCCAGAGCTGAAGAAGAACTTGATTTCAGTAGGATACCTTGATGAAGAAAGGCATTCAATTCATTTCCACGGTGGAAAGTGGAAGGTCAGCAAGGGAGCCAGGATTTTGGTTCGTGGTCATAAGACATGTACTCTCTATGTGACCACGAACAGCAAGGATACAGCTGTTGTTGAAAATGCGGGTGCTGACTCAAAACTATGGCACCCAAGGCCTGGGCACATGAGCGAGAAAGGGATGAAGGTACTTATGTCAAAGAGGAAACTACCGGAGTTGAAGTTAGTTGAGTCGGATTTGTGTGAAGGCTGCATCCTAGGGAGGCGGAAGGAGGTGAGTTTCATGAAAGTTGACAAAGCACCTAAGCTTGGAAAGCTAGAGCTGGTACACACGAATTTGTGGGGTCCCGCACCAATGGCATCGCTTGGAGGCTCACGATATTACATCACATTTATTGCTGACTCAAGTAGGAAGGTATGGGTTTATTTCTTGAAAAGTAAATCTGATGTATTTGAGACTTTTAAGAAATGGAAGACCATGGCTGAGATTGAAACGGGCTTGAAGCTCAAGTGTTTGAGATCAGACAATGGAGGAAAATACGAAGATGAGAGGTTTAAATAGTTCTATATAGTGAATGGGATCAAAATAGAGAAAATCATCCCGAAAATGCCGCAGCAGAATGGCGTGGCTGAGTGCATGAACAGGACTCTCAAAAGCGTGCTAGGAGTATGAGATTGCATGCTGGGTTACCAAAGACTTTTTGGACTGATGTAGTGAGCACTGCTGCATACCTGATAAATAGGGGGTCTGATGTGGTATTTTTGTGACCAAAAATATCAATTATAAAATTACCACTTGCAATAGGACGAATCTCGTAGGATAGGGCTATATTGAGGGTGTCGAACCTCAAGGACTGCAAGGGTTTTATTATCAAAATTCGAAAGATTAAAATTAACTTAATTAAAAAGAGAATTGATTTGATTTTCTTTAAAACTTAAAGTGCATGAAAATAAAAGAGATTTAAAATAAGAGAGAGTGTAGGGTATTGACTTCACATCTATCTGCACAACAATGGTTAATCATAATTAATCCCATAAATTCATTCTATGTATGTTATAAATAAACAAGAAACTACCTTATTAAAGAATAAGCATAATCTATTTTCAGTTGGCACGGATCGTCCACCTAACTACTAAGATGTGGTACGACCTGTCTTCCCTAGGTATAAATTATCAAATTCTTTAACAGGATACATACAATCAATGAATAAGTGTAACCCATCTTCGGTTAGCACGGACTCTCTACCTAAATTACATTAAACTAGGGTGTAGTACAATCCGTCTTCCCTAGGCATGGCCTATCAAATCCTATTGATCATATGTCAATTAAACCCATTGTATAACCATCATCCTCATAATCACAGAAAACAAGAATGATTTGAGATCAATAAAAGTAAAATACTCTCTAAGACAAGAGAAGAATTTCACAAATATTGATTTTGAAATTTAAGAACAATTGCATTTAATATGAAGAACAAAAATCAATTGTAGCAATCCTCATAGTTATACAATCAACATGCATAAATTGAAAATCTAGAAATTAAATACAATCAAACCATTGTGCTTGGATTGGGTTACATCAACACCCCACGAAGGGGTTTAGCCCTCATGATCTTCTAAGCTTCACAGACAATTTACTGAAATTTAAACTTTAGAAAGCGGTGTGTGTTTACAATGCTTATAGGCCTATTTATAGGGATTAGGATAACCCTAAAAACCCTAGAAATACCAGAAAAATCGTAATTCAGTCTCCCAGTCAGATTGAGAGACCTAGAAAAACTTTCCTTATCAATTTCGGACTCCTTTTTGCCTTTATCGCGCGTGTGCGCTCAAGCGCACTGTAGCTACAGTAACTCTGCTACAGTAAAATTGCTACAGTGAATCCACTACAGTAACTGCTACAGTGAATCCGCTAAAATAAACTGCATTTTGAGCCCAAAATCAATGATTTTCTTGTATCTTTATTCAACACCTGAAAACACAAAACAAAACAAATTCAAACAAATAACAATGCTAAGGAATTAACATATGCAAATTAAGGGGCTTGAATGTGCAACATTCGACGCTTATCAGGGTCTTCCATTCCCCTGAGCCATAGACTACCGGAAGAAGTCTAAAGTGGAAAAGAGGTAAATCTTTCACATCTAAAAGTTTTTGGTTGTGCTTCGTATGTTCATGATAAGTTTGATACTCAAAGTAAGCTAGATGCTAAGTCTAGAAAGTTTTTCTTCATTGGATATGGGGATGATGCCTTTGGTTATCGATTTTAGGATGATCAAAATCGGGAGATCATTAGAAGTCAGAATGTGACTTTTAGTGAGTGTGCTATGTACAAGGATGGGTCAAGTGCAAAACCTGAAGTTACAGAGTAAGAACTGGAGAAGTCTGAGTTTGTTAACTTAGATGAGCTTTCTGAAAGTACAGTTCACAAAGAGAAACAATTCGTGGAGGTGGAGGTTGATGAACAACGTTCACTCATGGATGAATGTGATGACGAAGAGCTTTCAAGAGACTTACAGCACCGGGAAGAGTGTTATTCTTTAGCAAGAGGCAAAGAGAAACGTGATCAAAAGGCATTAGAGAGGTATGGCTTTGAGGATATGGCTTCTTTTGCTCTGACAGCTAGTAGTGAAGATCCATCGTCTATTCAGGATGGTATGCCCAAAGAGGTGGAGTCACTACCGAGAGGTAAAGCTTGGGGATCGGTAGAATTACCCAAGGAAAAAAAGGCTAAAGAGTGCAGATGGGTCTATAGAAAGAAAGAGTAATCAGAGAAAGCGGTATGGTCAACGGGACTGGTTGGAAAGCATGGAAATATGCTTAAACAAGGTCCTATGCTCAAGTTCAAGAGGCACTTGGACTTGAGTGGTACTTGTAGATTATGATTTCCCTTCGAGCAATGCGCGGAGGCACACTGAGAGGAGATTCATTTTTGGTGGACATGATGGGTTTCAAGTCAAGGTGGAGATTGTTAAAGAAGGTGCCTTTAAACCCATGTGTGGGACCACCAGTTTGCTCCTTTACATGTGGGTTTTGGAGTCCTTGTTTGACTTATAGTAGGAGTCCTAGACCAAGATGTAAAAGGAGAGGTAGCCGACCTTAAGCTTCTATATAAGGAACAAAGCACAAGGTGAATTTATGTGTGTCAAAAACATGAAGCACCAAAGGAGTGTAGGACAAAACGTGAGAGAGGGATATCAGGAGAGTACAAGGGCAGCAAGCACAAGGGGGTGCTGCACAAGGGAATTAGAAAAGCCAAGTGTGGTGTTTTCTTCTTGGTGTTTTTGGGGGAGCCAAAAACAAGTGATTAGAAGAAAAGGTGCTGCAAAGTGAGAGAAGAAAATAGAGATCAACCGCCATCTATTCCAGCAAAAGAAGAGTTTGTACATCTGTCTTTTGTATTCTATTTTGAGAATAATCTATCTCCTGTGATAGTGAGATTTTGGTGTATTTGGGTTTTGGGATCTGAGTGATTTTCTCTCTACTATTTTTGTACTCCATCTTTTGATAGTGAATATTTTTCGGGTCGTCTTTGCTAGTGGATGTAGGCTTGTAAAGCCGAACCACTTAAATCTTGGTATCGTGTGTTGATTGCCTAATCTTTGTTATTCCGCATTCTTCTTAATTTTTCGCATCTCACGAGTCTCGGGAAATATGATTAATTTCCTAACAGTGTGTACACAGATCCATAGGCATAGCTGGGCCTCTTGTCTCCTCTAAGCCCACCTTTTCCTTCCCCATATTCTTATTGAGATCACAGCCCGATTGAAAGCCCTCTGTATACTCCCCTCCTTTTGCTAGAACCATCTTTACGTTTTCATCACTGCTTCCACCTTGCTCCAGCTCAACAACATTCGAAGATACTTCCCCATTAAAACCCATATCTGACGCAAATTTCGCCCCAGCAGCAGATTCTCCCGTAACTTCCGTTCCCTTTTTCTTCGCACCCCTGTCATCATCATATTTTAAATCACCAGAAGTTTCGCTTCTAGTCCCTCACCTCTGATTGGATAAACTTCTAGGGTTTCCTGAAATTCCGGCCCTTGACATATTTAGACTTGAGTGAACACGTTCACCGCCGTCATCATCACTCTCCTCCACTGTCCTAGGTTTACTCTTGTCATCCGACCAGTTATTATATCTACCGTCGTTACCCCTTTTTCTTGGGTCCTCCGCCCTAGTCCACGTTCCCCATTGCTTCACTTCATCATCTGACTTTGCTCTTGCATCTCGTCGAATAGGACAGTCTTTATCTCCATGCACCACTCGTCCACAAGTAAAGCAAAACAATAGAAGTTTTTCATACTTGAAGGTTACCCAGCAAGATTTCCCCATGACATTTAGCGCCCGACCACACTTGAGAGGCTAAGCCATATCAATCACTACCCGAATCCTTAAGTAACGCCCCCAACCGATCCCGTCTCCCGCGACATCCACTTCCTTCAAACTCCCCATTGACATTCCAATCTTGGTACCCACCCCTTTGGTCATGCATAACAACGGCATATCGTGTACTTAAACCCAAAAAGGTGAATGCAAGAAATCCATCTGTGACGGAGGAATGCTCCCATCAAACTTGTTTATGACTAAAATTTACCTATCGAAAAACCAAGGCCTTCCGTCTAGCACCCTCTTCATATCATCTTCGTCGTCAAACTCAAACAACCACACATTGTCGTTTAATTCTTTGAATTTTACTCCTCCAATTGTACGCCAGATACGGGAGAGGACAGCTTTAAAAGCTTCGTTGTTTGCCGTCTTGCCCATCCATAGCCTGCCTATCGAACATCTACCTCCCTATGCCCTAGCTTCCTCAATTTCCCCTTCTGTTATAGAAATACCCGTTTGTTCTCCCTCCGAGAGAGAGATCTTCCCACATAGTTTCTCTATTTGTTCAGTCATCTTCTTCCGCGATCTAAAAGCACTGCAAACCAAACCCTCCATTGCCAAAAACCGGTAGAAGGTTTCCCCTCACCGCTAGCTATATCTCATAGAGAACCCTAGGGAGGACTTAGCATTACTCTTACTATCTATCCGTAAATATTTTTGTAAATACATAATGTATTTGTACATTGCATATATGTTTTTTTTTTCCTTATAATTTTATGTTGAACCTTTACCCTTTTTAAAACCTTGAATCAAGATATTGCATATAGTATAAATTTCGTACCCTATAATTACTGCCTATGCCTCAAATATATAATAAAATATACTTTTCAAGTATGCAGTATAATAAAATATACTGCCAAGCCCCAGGTTTTTATTTCTAAAAAAAATAAAATTTTAACAGGATATATTTTTCAAGTTATGATCTATGAGTTAATTAAAAATAATTTAGGCCCAATTTAATGGACTTGCATACTTTGAAGGCCGTAAACAATGAGTCGAATTAAGGCCCAATATCCTCTAAAGTACGAGAGTTTCAAGATTACTTGCCTTGCTCTTTTGCAATTTACTATATTTTATGGACGTTGTTCAATTTCTTGTTGCCTTCACATGCTTACTTCCCCAAATGTTATGCATACTTTTACTTTCATATTCTCATTTCCACATTTTTTTCATATGATTTTTAAAATGATCATTTAATTAAAAATTTAATAGTGATTTGTCTTAAATTCAACAAAAATTTTAAAAGACACGCCAGAAAGTGTAAGAATAAGAGAGAGAAATATTCAAGGTGCCTCTTGTGCGGACATGTCAAAAAAAAAAAAAAAACAGTGGCTCATAGAGGTTAAGCCCGGAATACCAAAATTAAACAAAATGAAACCTTGGTATGAAAAAATAAATGCCTTAAAACTTAGGTACTAAAAAAATATTTAACCTTAATTTAAAAAAAACACACACAAAATACCTTCTAAATTGTTTACAAAACTAGCCCAATTCTGATCAATTTCTCAATCTTGAAAATGTTTAAAATTACTTTTCAATTTGGTGTTGAAAAGTAATCCACATGTAGCTTGCCCATGAATGAGGAGGAATATATATATATATATATCATCTAATGAAAATCACTAGTTTCTCTTCTTTTTCGTTTTTAATATGTTAAATTAATCATTGTACCAAAATGTTAAGCTGATAAGAAAAGATAAATTTAATCATTTAATAATTACTTTAATAATCTCCCTCATGTGTGGGTTCAAATTCCCTTTTAATAAGTGAGGCCCAACACGTGGAATATTTAATTTAAATGGAAGGTGATTTGACGGAGTCAATGTTCAATCCCACGACCTTTGGTTCTGATACCATATTAAATTAACGTTGTCCCAAAAGCTTAAGCTGAT
Source organism: Corylus avellana (assembly GCF_965113065.1). NCBI lineage: Eukaryota > Viridiplantae > Streptophyta > Magnoliopsida > Fagales > Betulaceae > Corylus > Corylus avellana. Next base: position 8,899,179 of record NC_142496.1, read on the forward strand.
AGGAAGAGATAAATTTAATTACTTAATCATTACTTTAACATAATCATTTCTAAATTTTCTTTTCTGCTACGAGATTTCTACGTTCTTGACTCTTCCACATTTTCAAAGCTTAATTTTTAAAGTTTGACAAACTATAATTGTTTGACCCTTCTTTTTAATGAATTGTTTGACAATTAAACATTAAGACTTAGTAATCCTCCTGAAGCTGTGACAATTAAACATTAAGAAAAAACTCAATTGGGTTTTTTCACTATTTCACTTACAATCTTTTTGACTTATATATATATATATATGAAAATCACTAGTTTCTCTTCTTTTCCGTTTTTAATTTGTTAAATTAATCGTTGTCCCAAAAGGTTAAGCTGATAGGAAGAAATAAATTTAATCACTTGATAATTACTTTAACACTTACCATCACGTGTGGGCTCAAACTTCCTTTTAATAGGTGAGGCCTAACATATGGAATATTTAATTTAAATGGAAAGTGATTTGACGGAGTCAATGTTCGATCCCACGACCTTTGGCTCTGATACCATGTTAAATTACCATTGTCCCAAAAATTTAAGCTGATATATATAAAGAGATAAATTTAATCACTTAATCATTACTTTAACATATTCATTTCTAAATTTTCTTTCATGCTACGAAATTTCTACGTTATTGACTCTTCCACATTGTCAAAACTTAATTTTTAAAATTTGACAAACTATAATTGTTTGACCGTTCTTTTTAATGAATTGTTTGACAAGTAAACATTAAGACTTAGTAATCTTCCTGAAGCTGTGACAATTAAACATTAAGAAAAAACTCAATTGGGTTTTTTCACTACTTCACTCACAATCTTTTTGACTTTATCGGTAGCGGCAGAAACAAAAATAATCTTACTATATTGACAGGTGGGAAATGCCGATATGTGAAGTAAAAGGGACAGAAGATCCATAGACTTCAAATTCAATCCACTCTTGTCATTATGAGTTTCTGAGACTTTAAACAAACAATTGAATCAATCATATCACTATTATTTTCATGTTTGACAATTTAAAATCTCAAGGCCGGCTTACAATTGGTGTTTGATTGGATTTTGTAAGCTATGTTTGGCAAGGGAAGAGCCCCGCACTGTAGCTGGAACGGCACTGTTCCAACTACAGTGCCAACTGACACGTGGCAGCAGAAATTGATTTTTTTTATCTTTTCTTTTTTAAAATCAAAATATTAAAAAAAAAAAAAAAAAAGGAGGAGAACGCTGGGGTGGTCCGGCCACCCCATTTTGGCCAAGGGGTGGCTGGAACCACCCCAGCGTTCTCCTCCTTTTTAATTTTTTAATATTTTGATTTTAAAAAAAAAAAAAAAAAGATAAAAAAAAAATCAATTTCTGCTGCCTCGTGTCAGTTGGCACTGTAGCTGGAACAATGCCGTTCCAGCTACAGTGCCAGGCCTGGCTCTTGCCAAACATAGCTGTAGGGTTGGGTTACATTCTGTGGGCATGCTTGTAAATGTATTTTGGAATTTTTTATTTTTTTTTAATTACCTTTTTAGTACTTAGATTTTTACTTTTTTATTTTTTTATACCTAAGTTTTTATTTGTATTACTAATAGTACCTTACTTATGGATAAATACTAGTTTAGTACCTTCATCACTATTCATTCAGCCAAGCTAATAGACTGCAATACGGTGGGGTGGTTTGACCACTCCCAGCCACCATCCCCAATGCCTTTGGGGGTGGTTCTGGCCACCCTTTTTTGGCCATTTGGGGTGGCCGAACCACCCCCAAGGGTCTTAGAAGTGGTTCGACCACCCCCAAATGGGCCGTAGAGGTGGCTGAAACCACTCCCATAGAAATTCGTTAATTTGGCTGACGAAATAGTGACGAAAGTACTAAATTGATATTTACCCATAAGTCAAGTATCATCTGTGATACGAATTAAAACTTAAGTGAAAAAAAATAATAATAATAATAATAAAAAAAGGTAAAAATCTAGGTACTGAAAAAATAATTAACTCTTTTTTTTTGGGGGGGGGGGGAGGGGTTGAAAAAGTGTCATATTTGACATAAACCTAAAAATAATTTGAAGTATTTTGTGTTATGGATTGATAGTTATTGTTTTTGTTTTGAGATCGGAAAATAAAAGTTTAAAAATAAAAATTTTAACAAATTAAGCTAATTTTATAATATTAAAATAAGTAATACTAGAAATTATATTTTTAACCAATTTTAGATTAATTATTGTTTAAAAAATTATGAATTAAAAATATAATATGCTGCATTAATCATTAAAAAATAAAAACTTTTGTGGATAGAAATGAGAGTTTGAAGTTTCACCATTGACCAAGATGAAAAATCTCCTTAGGAATCTGTGCGCAAAAGCAAAATAGGCCACGACATGTGTTTTGACGTTTGGACCGACCGAATTTGGAATTTGGAATTTGGCGCGTGAAGGATTCCGCGCGTGGACCAGTATTTCCTTTTGAGAACATTAGAAAAAGGCAAAAAGCTAACGAGGATTGGGGGGTTGACTGGGAGTTCAATGACAGACATTAAAAAGCTTATTTATATATCTGTATGGAATCTTTTGACACCTGCGTCTACAAAAATATTAATGAATGAGATTGACACATAACCAACTTTTCCTGCACCAATTGCCTAGAGACTGAAATAAATAATTAATTAATGAAGATAATACCTGGACCAGAATGAGCCGTGATACAGATTACACGGCGTGCTTAGCACACCGTGAAGGACAAGTCTGTTTGCCTTCCATTTCACTCCTTTCTTTTTTCTTTCTACTAAAAAATTAAAACATTAATAGACAACTGAAGCACTTTGTAATCAATGATTTTGTATGGACAAAAATTTGCTTCAAACTAGTTAGTAGCTAATTCATACAAACCTATCTAATAAAGTAACATGTATCCCTTAACATGTAAGAACATATGAGCGACGGGATATGTATCATTTTATTAGATGGGTTTGTATGAATTTACTACAAGCCAATTTGTAGCAATTTTTTGTCCATTTTGTATACGCTCTCCTACTTGCATAAATAAGCTAACCTTGGGGGTAAATTTCGATAGTTATAGGGATCAAAAGATTCATCACACAAGTTCTTATGGTGCTTTGAGCAATATAACGTGCATACACTAAGATTTGAAAAAGGGCAGCTAGAGAATAAGCAACTTTTAGCTCAGTTCTTCTCCGTATTGTTCTCCAATTCCCTCCTCAGCTGCAGAGAGAAGTCATCATTAACATCATCATCATCCCAATCGTCTTCCCACTGCTGTGTCACTTCTTTTCCTTCCTCCTTGTCCTCCCACTCTGTCATACGTTATTGCAGTTAGGAAGATAAAATAAATAAACACAAAAGTTCAGAAAGCAGGCATAACTTGTGCTTCTGTCATGATGCATATGCCTCCAGTCAATAAACAAAAATCAATAAACTTTGCAGGAAAAATCAAATTTAGTCCCAAGGTTGTTGCATTTTGACAATTAAGTTCTAAGGTTTTACCTCAATTTCAAATACGTCTTCCGTCAACCCATTATTCAATTAATTAGCTATGTACTACATTAAACCACTAAGTCAATGACAAGTGGCTTGCGTATGACATATAAATTATATAATGCGCCAACTAAAAGTTCCATGCGACAAATCTACCATAAATTACAAGCTTACTAAAAACAGGGGGTAAATTACATTTTGCCCTCTTAAACTACCACCTCATTTACACTTACACCCCCCAAACTACGACTCATCGCAACTTATTCCCCCTAAACTACCACTTTATTAAGACTAGGTCCTCGAGTCAAATCTAGGCATTAAATATGGATGGAAAATATATCAAGTGCCTAGCGCTTGACATTTGCTTGTTTACTTTTCCAAAATTGCCCCATTTTTATTGTGTCGAAAGACAAAATTACCCAACATATTGATTTGATGTAAAATAATATCAGTTTCTCAAAATACCCCATTTTAAAGGTAGTGATTTACAACAATGCCCAGCTATAACCCTAAGAAACGCAGCGTTTTGAACCCCTCCCACAACACAAAAGAGCATCTACAACAAGGGCTGGCAACGGCCAACCCTAAACAACAAAAAAGGGGGTCAGTCACCCTCTGCACAACACAACAAGGGGGTTGCCAAGCAACCACCCCATGCATCCACAACATGGGGCGGTTCCGTGGCCACCCTTCGCACAACATAGCAAGGGGGTGGCCAAATCACAACAGGGGGAAAAGTCGAGCGGCCACCCCCTGCATCCACAACAAGTACAATTTCCCCACCACCAGTACCCCCTCCGCCGAGGGGCCAGCCCCTCCCCGCCACCCCGCCAATGACACGCATTGTCAAAGAGAAAGAAATGGTGAAGAGAAGAGAAAAACAAAATATTAAATACCATAAATATTTTTTTGTTAATTAATGTTAAACGGCCCATTTCAATTTCAGGTAAGTTTGTCTTGAAAAATGCTTCAATGTCATGTGCCACTCAAGTGTGACGGATTCCATCTATTTTAACTCCCAAATCTGACTCGGAGACCTACTCGTAATAAGGTGGTAGTTTGGAGAAGAGAGTTGCAAGTTTAGGGGGGCAAGGTATAATTAACCCTAAAAAATTTTACAAAGCACATTAAAATATAATAATAAAGAAAGAGGGCTAATGACTGTGAAGGGGAGGGCCTTCCCTCATCGGTGATGGGGTTGCCCCTCACCAGATGAGAGGCAGCCACTCTTCACCATCCCTTATCTGGTGACGGTTGCCCTCCTAAGGACCAAATTGTTAAATTGAGGTAAAACATAAGGACCTAATAATTGAAATTGAAACTTGGGGACTAAATTGAAATCACGCAAAAACCTAAGGACTAAATTCAATTTTTTTGTAAACTTCAAGTTAAATAGGCAATGCATGTACAAGATCTAAAGATTTGTGTCCACTAATATTTTTATAAAAGGCATGCCTTAAAAAGTTCTTCCCAAATCTTGCAAATTTGAAATAATAAAGTATGTGTTTTAGTGTCTTCCGTTTTTGCACGCGGGCGCGTGTGAGAGAGAGAGAGAGAGAAGAACAACAACAAATAACTTCATAAATATTTAGATATGCCAAAGAAAAAGAAGTATAGAGTGTTTGTCAGAGTCTCCTGAACCCAAAATCTTGGAGAGCCCAAACTATTTTAGCATCATTACTTGTGTCTCAACAGCAACGCAAGTAACCCAACCAAAATTCTGCATGTAATGGTATAAATATGTATCTATCAACAAGCACAATCTCAATAATATACACCAGGCTCTTAGTATACTTGTGTAAATAAAATTTGCAAATTGCCAACCTGCTTAAATTTGTTTCCTGCTACCTACTATCCCTGAAACTGGCAATCAAAATGTCAATCTTCTCTTCTCAAAAATTTTCTAAAGTTACCACCATGCAACTTTTACCTTTAGCAGCTTCTCTCAATTATTCACAAAACAAACCAAGGTCCCTCTCTCTGATGTCAGAAGACATGTACGACATGCTACCTTTCCAGCGATGAAGTAAACAGAACACCAAGTGTTGTGAACAAAAATGAGGAAACTAGACATAGCCGAAGCAAAAGGAAGTGATGAAGATTGTTGTCTTCTTTCTTGAATTTCCTTGAAATCCACAAGGAGAAGAACGAATGATGAAACCAACATCTATTTTATTTAGATAATGATAAAGAGGCTCACACAACATACTTGTACCTTCCAAAGCCTAATCTCCTAAAATAAATAAAGTTAACAAGTAACCCCCAACAACGGTTGAAGAGTACATGCAATTGCTAAACCTAAATCTACATGCCACTTGAATTTAGGTTTAGGTTTAGCATTTCTTATGTTTCCTTAATATTTTTTTTAGTTATTTCCTTTATTTAACGAGATTAGGATTTTTATAAATACGTTATGATTTGGCAATATCTCTTTATCGCTATTTGAATATAGTATACTTCGATAATTACTTTCTCTCCTCCTTGTGGATTTCAAGAAATTCAAAAAAAAGACGGTGATCCTTTATTATTCCCTTTGCTTCCACTATGTCAAAACTCCAAGGGACCCAAGTTGAACATTGCTAGAATTTTTCCTCATTTAACAAATAAATGCCAAATGATAAGAGATTCTAGTATATTCTTCCCTTTTCTCTAGTGGTAAACCCAAACATTGCATAGAGCCAGATGAAAATATAAGCCTTGATTGTTGACTAGTGGTTGCTAAACTCTCAAGTCCGAATGCCACATTTGTGAATCCCTTGATTTCTCATACGGCCCCCTCCTACTCAAAAACACTAGAGCAAGTAGAATCTTAGCTCTTACAAATCAAACCCAGGAAACAAAACACCTTACTTCGTTTTCTCTCTCTAATCTTCTGGAAAGGAAAACGGCACTAGGCTCTAGATGGAGGCATACAGCGAAAAATTTCAACAGACCAAAAAGGCTTAAGGCCTTTGTAGTCAACTTAGTCAGAACAACAATATGCCTAGCAAATCCATTCCCATAACTTATCCACTCTTGAGGTACTATTACCACTACTCTAAAACTTCCACTACCATTTTGAGCAGTAACAACATTATTGACCTAATAGCAACTCTACAGCCAAATCAGAAAACAACCCAATCCTCTCCTCAACAACTATTTTGACCTAAATATAAATCATCTAACGGAGACTATGGCGCTTCTATCAATTTCAGAAAGCAGTAGCTGAATTTATTAACATATAACAAGTATCTAATATTTAATCAAATTTAGATCACGTCGCTTGTCTCTACGAATAAGTAATATTGTTTTAAAAAAATATATATCCTTTTACCTTCATTGATTTCGAACTCTTCAAACTCATCGTCGTCCTCGAACAAATCGACCTTTGCCTCCTCAGTCGCTGCCTTGGGCTCCGCCGCCATTGCCAAAGCTCAAACTAGTTCCTGCAGCCAAAGCCACATTCCATAATAATCAACACATACATATAGACATCAGAGAAAAACCCTAGCTTTTCGAATTAGACAAATAGTGAGAGATATAGGAGTTACAGAGAGAGAAAACTCAGACGAAATCCCTAGAACGTTCTGGTTTTGTTACGCGCACTGGCGTCTGGAAGTCTAAAATGGAGAAATGAACGTATTGGGGAGAAGGCGCTTGGATTCGGCTTCTATGCGGGAAAATAAGGAGCAGAAGAATTGAGATCCCGAGTATTTTTTTAAATATGAGTCAGATTTTTAAATTTAAGCCATTAAATCCAGACAAATATAGAAGTTTATAGGTTACCATTAGATGTAATCAATGGCTCGAATTTAAAAATCTGCCGAATCTCATATTTTAAAAAATTTGAGAGGATCATAATCCGAGTAGGATGCTCTCCATTTCCGTTTTTGTCTAAAAAATATAAAATAACAATTTTGCTCTTCTTCATTTCATTTAAATTGCGAGAAATAAAAGTTGTTATAAAATAAACGGAGAATATTAAATGGAAAAAAATGTAAAACACATGAGGTGATCTTTTGAAATGAGCTTAACGATTCATTTAAGGGTTGAATACTTTTTTGCCACTTGTGGTTTAACTATTTTAGTTTTTTTTTTACCATAGTTTCATTTTATATCGTAGACCGTACTTTGAAAATAACTAAAAATGAAGATGATACTTTTGTCCAAACATTGATGGTAACCCACGTCAATGCTTTCAAAATTAGACATGTGTTAAGGGTTAACTTTGGAGGTGGCCGAACCATCCCATGGGCCATGGGGATGGTGTGATTTGCCCACCTCTAGACCGACTGAAACATCCCCAAGCCAAACAAGGTGGCTGGCCAACCCTTTGTTTTTTTCAAAATTCTTATTTTTTTTAATTTTTTAATAATTTCAGTTTTATTTTTTTAAAAAAATAAAATTAAATTAATGAGGTATTAGTACATGTGTACGTGTGTCGAATTTTGTAGGGCATTGACGTGAATTTTCGTCAATTTTTGGACGAAAGTTTAACACAAGTATCACTCTTTTTTTAACCATTTTCGAGGTAGCGTTTACGATACAAAACAAAACCAAGGTGAGAAAAAATAAATTGTTAAATGCAATTTTGGTACTTGTGGTTAGGCTCAAAATCAAATAGACCTCCCGGTTTCAAAAAGTGTCTCAAGTGGTACCTGTGAATATTGAAAAGACACATTTAGTACTTTCATCCATGATCAGTATAAATATTTAACAGATCTCTATGTTAGCACTAGTAAGATGGTGACATATATTCCTAATGCCACATATTGATACCAAATCAATAGACTAGATGATGTGGCATTATATCATAGGTGGTACCTATGATTTTTATGCCACATATTCTGCAAAAAAAAAAAATGGTAACCCCAATTTAAAAAAAAAAAAAAAAATTTAAAAAAAAAAAATACTGGAGAATTGGGGGTGACTGGAAAAAAAAGTAATAAAATAAAGGAAAAAAATAAAATTAAAAAAAATAAAATAAACTTTTTAAACTTAAGAATTGAAAAAATAAGAAAATAATAATAAAACCCATTAACAAACTTAAAAATAATAATAATAATAATAATAATAATAATTTCTGAAGAGTTTTAGGGTGGCCCAAGGCTGAGCCACCTTCATTTTGCAAGTTGGGGGTGTTCAAACCATCCTTATAAGGTCATGGGGTGGTTCAGCCACCCCTTAGCTAAAATGGGATTACCGGCCACCCATTATGACCAACATGGGGTGACCAGTCATCCCAAAACTCTTTAGAATTTTTTTTTTTTTTAATTTGTTAATTGGTGTTATTATTTTTTTGATTCTTAAGTTTAAAAAGTTTATTTTATTTTTTTCCATTATTTTATTATTTTTTTAAGCATATGTGGCATCCAAAACATAAGTACCACTTATGATACAATGCCACGTCAGCCAATCTTATGGTTTGGCATTAATATGTGACATCTGGGACACATGTTATCATTTTAAGCGTGCTGAGGTGTAGTTCCATTAAATTTTTAGATGGATCATGGATGGAAGTACTAAATATGTTTTTTCAATATTCACAAGTACTATTTGTAACACTTTTTGAAATCAAAAAGGTCTGTTTGATTTTGGGCCTAACCACATATACCAAAATTGCATTTAACCCAAAAATAAAATAGTTAAACCACATTGGGTCAAATGTATTTAACCCTTCATGTAATGGCACTAATGAGTAATCTCTAACTGTAAAGACAGATGTGTGGACTTCATACCACTCAAAAAGTGGTTCATGCATGTAAAAAAAAAAAAAAAAAAAAACCTTGATTAAGCCAAAATACAAGATGCAAGGCACCTCACCACAATTGAGCGTCACTTCCCACCTTACCAGTTACCACCATTGAGCTTTATTACCCACAAGCTCACAGTTTTAGAGAGGGTCAAACGTACACCTCTTAATACTCCTAAAAGAAAGTTGTGTACCGACAGATTATGGCTTTAACTGTTACTTTCTTTATTGTCTAAGTCGTAACCACGCACGACTCTTCCATACATGTAGACATAGTCACTGTTAAACTTAATTTAAAGTTTGACAAACTATAATTGTTTGACCCTCTTTCTAATGAAGTGTTTGACAATTAAATATTAAGACTTAGTAATCTTACCTTTCTTCCTGAAATTGTGACAACTAAACATTAAGACAAACTGACTTGGTTTTGTCATAATTAAACATTAAGACAAATAGAATCGGTTTGGGACGGTCTGAATTGGAGTGAACCGTGTAGAAATTGCTTGAATTAGTTGAGTATGTTTTGAATTGGACTAAAGTGGTTGAGGATGCACTAGAACCAGTGGCGGAGAGAAGCAGGACCGCCCTGGGCGACCTGGGGGCGGTCGCCCCTGGTTTTTTTTTCTAAATTTTTTTTTGGCTGAATTGTTTACTGCCCCAGGTAACTAAATTTTGTTTTTTAGTTTTTTTTTTAAAAAAAAAAAGTAAAAAACTCCTCCAGCTGTTTCGGTTTCACATTTTTTTTTTTTTTTTAAAAAAAAAGTCAAAAAATTTAATGTTTATTTATCAATATTTGGCATTTTGTTTATCTTATTCTAAAAAAATATTGTTTTTTTTTTTTTTTTTTGTGTTTTATATAGTACTTTGAGATTTTTTTTCAAGCATCAACAAGTTTCAGAAGATTATTACCAATCTTAGATTTGTTCTTTTTATTAATTCATTTTAGGCTAATAACTATCGGAATATGCTAATAATTTTATTATAATATCATTAGAGTATGAGAAGTAAACAATTATTAAAACAATACTTCGTAGCAAAATGAAAGATAAATTTCTTAAAGATAATTTACTTGTCTACATTGAAAGGGAATTGCTGAAAGCTTCGATTCAGATTTAATATTTAATGATTTTGTTTCTCTAAGATCACATAGAATGCAATTTTAGGCACTTTGTATTTTTGTATTTTCCTTTACTTTTGTACTAGTGCCTACATGGTAACTAATATATCAATTTAGCATATAAATATTCTTTTTGTGATACATTACTGTTGTATAATTTTTTTTTATTATTATTGTATTTATCATATTATAATAAAAATATAATATATAAAGAGAAAAAAAATTATTTATCATTATATTTTATTATTTTATTGACGCCCCCGGTAGAATGAACTCTTGGATCCGCCACTGACTAGAACCAAACTAAACTGGTTGGGGATGCATTGGAATCAAACTGAACCAGTTGATGAAGCTTCAAAAAGGGGTTGACCCCGTTTGTAAATGGGTTCGTCTGACCAAACCGTTCAATGTGTGTGGCCCATGACATGTGTGTAACACATGTAGAAAACGCGCTAGTGGAATCTAGCTATGTGATGCGTACATCGCTTAGGTCTGACGCGTGGGAAGGAACGTTGGCACGTGAGTGCGTGGGGAGAAGAGGCAAAAACTTTTGGGTGCATGTGAGGGCGTGTGGTGGATCCTACAGCTACATTCTTGGCTGATTTGGAACAGCCATCATGAGATATGTCGAATGGCGGCACCACTGAGGTGATTAGCCGAGCTTGGAGCCACATGACAGTATAAACAAAATCTAGCACGTGAGGAGGCCGATGGTGACGGGTTTGCCACACATCTAAAGATGTGTACCTTCCATTCAGAATAGGATTGCAAATTAGATATTTACTAAGTAGAATAATCAAATTCTCATGCCAATAACTATTTATGAAGAACAATTACTACTTAAAATTAAATTGCAAGAACGAAGAACACTTACTTAGATATCAATGGCCACTCCTGACTTTAGGCAAAAATCTTTTTTCTCCTCCAAGATCATGTTCTTTCTTGTTCAAGAATACCAAAACCAAATTCTCTTCTTCTTTTTTTTTTTCCAAGAACACGAAGAATAAGTTATTCTTTCTTCAAGAACACGACAGATCTCAGGGATGATGAGACATGTAGATATACTCACCAATGACTAATAATAGCCAAGAGAGAGTGTGTTCTTACTTGGCTCTTCAAATCTTAAACTTTTGTTATTCGTAAGTTAACACAAGAACTATTAATTTTCAGAGAGTTTCTGAAAATTAATTATTAAGAGAACTTGATAGGATGAGTGAATGATTTGAGTTTTTCTCTATTTATAGGCTTGGTATGGAAGCAAGTATTCAAATTTGAGCAATGTGGAACAAGGAGCAAAAAAATACTCCAAGTAACACTAGGAGCAGCATGGACGGCTAGGGCTTTGCCCTAGTCTCCATGTGCCCCCTTTGCTTAGGGGATTGATCCCAAGCCCTTCTCCAGTCTCCAACACATAGGGCCAGTAAATTTTTCCTGGCCTTATGTGTTCTACTGATGCTCATTGGGTCTCTATGTTTTACCCCAAACCTAACTGTACTATATCTCTCTAGCCCATGTTTTTTAAAAATAAAACATTTAGCCCAATAAATAAGAAAACTTTATTACGGTCGATCCAGCCAATTGGAGTTGAGAAAAGTCGAAACCGATCGACCGGAGTACAAAAATTCATTGATCAAGGTATCAGTCAACCGTTATACAGGCAAAATACGTTAATGATATCGAAGTATAGTAATACCATCAGACTAATATGAGAGTATCCATCAACCCTTGAATCAATTGAATTGTCATATCAATCAAGTAATACAATAATAGAATGAAAAATGAACATTTAAGAAAAGTAACTTGTGATTGTTACAAAGTTGATGACATTAATACAAATCTAATTACCCAGCCGCCTGGAAAAGAAAAACTAACATCTTGTTGACTTGACTCACTACATTTATACACTTGTCCAAGCCCAAAGGAAATATTAAATTCTTTTGTTTGGGAAGTGAGGAAATTATAGAAATGAAAGTTTTAAAATAAATTTGATTTCTATGGGAGGATGCAGTGCCCAAATAGGCTACGATACGTGTAGATGGACCAACCATTTTGTCGCCAAGTTGACAACTTCGCTCTTTCTGACAAGTAGAAAAAAAAGTTTACACCATAAAGAAAGAAAAAATTAAAAAGTATATATACGCTACTCAAATTATCATTACATTGTAAATCTCTCTAAATTATCAATTGTATTAATGGTTTTTCATAAATTCTCAAAAAATGTTAATGTCCCCTAATTATAAAAATACTCTTCATTCAATTAAAATACTAAAAACTAAAAAAATAAAATTTTAACTAAAAAATGTAAAAAAAAAAAAAAAAAAAAATGTGCCCTTTGTTTTTTTTGTTTTTTTTTTTTGAATTTATAAGGCTATTTTTGTTTTATTAAAAAAAATTAAAATTATTTTTGTCTTTTTGGTTGGCTTTGAGAAATATTGACATTTTTTTTTTTTTGTAATTTATGAGAGAATAGAGATATTGACGTATTTTGAAAATAACAGTTTTTCTTCAAACTGAATTTGGAAAAACGTTCTCCAACTCAGTCTATAAAAATGACATGTGTTACTTGAACATGTGAGATGCACATATTTTTTTAATAACAAAAATAAAGTTAAAATAAATAATAATAAAAATTTATGTTTATCTTACATATTATTAAAAAAATAAACGTATATTATTTTTATAGTCTAGGTGAAGAAAAACTCTTGTCTTTTTTCAAAATTATTAGACAGTAGGCTCGGAGTACGTGAATTTTTCCTGAAAGAAAAAGTTGTGGATACCATTTCAGCCACGCCTTCGCCAGATGCTGAGACTGGAGTTTTGACTTTGGCACGTTGAGGAAGCGCGTGGGCCCCTATTCCCTTTTATCACCATATAAAACAAATAATAGATAGATACAATAACCACACCAGCTGTAAATTGAAGCAGCTTTAAGTGAAATTAGTGTTTTTTTTTTTTTTTTTTTCATTTATTTTTGCATGAGATAAGAAAGACTGGTTCTTATAATATAAGACGTACCCTAGCTTGGTTCCATGTTCTATATGTCAACAGTTAGGGGTGTAAATTCGGTTGGTTATAATCGGACATCAATCGGTAACTAGCTAATTGGCCAACCACTTTTAAAAGCGGTTGAAAATAATTGGTAACCGGCCCTTCCGGTTACCAATTTTTACATTTATATACATCCGGTTATAACTGGTAACCGAGTGTATGTCTATGTATATATTTTTTAAATGTAAAACAACGTCATTTACTTTAGGTTCTTTTTTTTTAACAACCACAACAAAGCCTAACTTATTGGGCCAAAAGAGTTATAATTATTTTTTTTTAAATGGTAAAAAAAAAAAAAAAAAAAGGCTAAATTAAGCCCAAAAATTAGGTCAAATATCTAAAATAGGCTCAAAATACCAAATTTTTTAAAGACTCTGGTGCAGATAACTGGCTACCAACCAGTAATCGATTACCGGTTTTATTTTTTAAAATTGACCAACTAGAACCGGGTTTACACCCCTATCGACAACCAACACAGACTTGAATTAGGTGCCATCAAAAAATTATAAATTTTATAACTTTTTCAACCATCCTAATTTAAATTTATTCTCTCTTTCTCATGAAAAAACTTCTTCTTCTTCTTCTTTTTTTTTTTTTTTTTTTTTTTTTTTTTAATTTTTTAATTTTTATAGCTCCACAGCCAAATTTATGTCAAGTAGTTATCCCTATCGAAACTTATTATAATATTTCTCTAGGGAAACCTAATACCATAGTTTTTAGTGAGAAAATGATAAAACATTATAGATGGCACGGATGAGGTTGTTGAGGGTTTCGACTTCATATGGTCAATGGTGTCAAAACTAGCAATTAGAGCACCAATTTGTTGGGGGTAGTTGAATGGTTGATGTTGATTTAGGATTGGGTCGTGGACACCTATTACCATCTCCCAAAGAAATAAGTATTTATTTATGGACACAAATTTCTTTTAATCTAGTTTCCAAAATTTTTTTTCAATTTTAGTAAGTGATAAGTGTCATTTAACATGTTTGAGTTTCTAAAAAATTAATGTTTGAATTTCTAGGTTAGTAAAATGACAATAAATGATTGTTAAGAATATTAAAGAAAATATGTGAAATATGACATTTGACACTTATTAGAGTAGGTTGACAGAAATTTCCTTCAAACTAAATTGAAAGAAATTTATGTCCTTCATATATATATATATATTAATTTGGTTTGGGTCTAGTTTCATTTAAAATGGGACTCGTTAGGATTGTGACCAATTATAAAACACATGTCCTACTCCCAATAATTCTCAACCCAAGCCAAACCCTTCCTTTTTGTTTTTTTTTTTTTTCATACCAACCACCACTATTTTATGCTCCCTTTTTTTTCGATGTAAAAACTTCTCTGTCAAAAAATATTTTCAATAGAAAACATTTTTCGGTGTTTGTCGCGTATAGAAAATCACAAGTAAATATATATATATTTTTATATATATCTTTTCATTGAATCATATTAAACTTTAAATTGCGATAATGTCTTGACTAGATCTCGTGAGTCCCGAATGTGTCACGGGGGGTCCCGATCGGGTCCTAGCGAGTCTCGACTGTGTTTCGACGGTCTTGAACGAGTCCTAACGATGTCTGGGCAAAGTCTCAATGGTGGCCCAATTGGGTCCAGAACGAGTCCCGACGATGTCTGGGCAAAGTCTTAGTGGTGGCCCGATTGGGTCCTGATGAGTCCTGTTAGGGTCCTAACTAGGTCGTAGCGACATTTCGGTTGGGTCCATCGATTTGAGAAAGCTCAAATTTGAAAATGGTTTATGGTTTTAAAAAATGAAAATAATTTTACAAAAATTAAAGAAAGTTCTTTTGTCAAACTGAAAATATTTTTTAAAATTATTTTATGAGGAACACAAATGGAGCCTTAGATTTGAAATAGGTGCGGTAAAAAAAAAAAAAAAAACTATAACATATGTGTTGTAATGTTTTAAACAATCAGAATAGAAAAATTCATAATAAAAATAAAAATTAAATCTGGATTATTAAAAAAGACTTCAACACATTTTTTACAACATGGATTTTTTTGTCTTCAAGATTCAAGTTGCTTGTGTTTTTTTATTCTTTTTCCGGCTATTAAATATCTTTGTTAAGCCATAAACTCAAGGTCGTGTCGTCTGAGGTCAAGAATGAAAAGAACTAAAAAGCAAAAACCTAAAATATAAATATGCCAAATTACAAACACCATTTAGAAAAAAAAAAAAAAAAACAAAAAAGTTAAAAACCCCACAAACCCAAAGTCACGGCGGGATCATCAGAAACAAAAACTCATTACTCCTTCGTTCCACACTGTTGATAAAGAGCGCTCACACACACACACTAGTTACGACGAAAGCCCGTGCGGCGAGATAAAGGAGAGAAGCTGGACGAAACGGCGCCGCCCCGTTGTTCCCGCCGGCCAATCCCTTCGATTCATGCCTTGATGAGGCTTCTCTCCCTTCTCTGCGCCTGCTTGGAGAAGAGATTCAGAGGCCGCCGCCGCCGAGCCGCCGACGAAGAAGCCGAGGACGCCGCCGTCGAGTCGTGGGACCTCTTCTTCGAGCTCCGTACTCTGCAGGTCGCCACCAATTTCTTCTCCGAGCTCAATCAGCTCGGCCACGGCGGGTTCGGCCCCGTCTACAAGGTACGTTTCGTAAATTCGGCTTCTCTCGCTGGTTTTGTAATTGATTCCTCAACTAGAAGTGATCGAGGTCGGGTTTTCGGATGGGGAAAATGACGAAATTAGCCCCGTAGTTTGCCTGAATTTCCGTCGGAAATTATCTTGTCGCCGGTGCTAGACTTTATTTCAGTAATGGTAACGCACGCATTTGCATTTCAATAATTACCAAAAAAGAAAAATAAATAAATAAAATATTTTGGTCGCATAATTCCGTAGTTTATAAAAAAGTATTTATTATTTGTTCGCTTGCCGAATCTTTTTGTTGACCGATCTGGTTTTTGGGGGTTGGTCAATGCATTACTGCATTTGCAGAGAATATATATATATATATATATATATATATATATATATATATATATATTTCTCAAACTTTGGCATGTTGCAGGTGCATACAGCATAGTGTGAGCCCCCATGGTGATGTTGCCAATCAAAGGCATTGGCTATCTTGTAATTTGAAATTTGCATGTTCAATCCTTGTTGGGTAGAATTGTAATTCACTAATCATATATAGAAAAATATTACTTGCGAAGCAAGTAAGTTACATAATATGTTTCCATAAATTACATGATAAAACATCTTTCTGTTTGAAAGAAGCAACTTCATACAACAACATAAAATTTACACCATCTAAGACGAAGTCAATTTTTGAATCACACCTTAATAAATGTCTTACAAGATGTATTATTATAAATCATAACTCTATAATGAACTCTTCAATCAGACTAAGCAGCTCATCCTAAAAATCGAAAAGAAAAAATATTTAAATTAATAGAATTCTAGAACAACAAAATCAAAAATTTGTGTGTATTACAAAAATAGGGCCCTATGGTTTGGGGTTTTGACAAATAACTCCATGGAGTTTAGAAAATAGTTTAAATTAAACACGCCATAAGATAAGCAAAAAAAGAAAATAGGTTTATGCCGTTAGAAAAGTTGACAAATTCGTTAATGTGCAACATTAGCACCCATCTTATTGTAACACGTGTCACTTACAATAAAAAAACTTTTAAAAAATTAATTTCTTAAAAAAACTATATATATATAAGAAAAGAAAAAAAAAATAGAGGGACTCGACCACTCCCTCTATATTCTTTTTTCTTTATTGATATTTTAATTTTTTTTTTTTTTATTATAAGTGACACTTCTCACAATATGGTTGGTGTTGATGTGGCACATTAACGAATTTTGTCAACTTTTTTTAATGGCAATGACCTATTTGTTTTTTTTGTTTACCCACGGGAATGTTAAGTTCTTTTTTAAATCTCGGGGAGCTATTTATCAAAATCCCAAATACAACGACCAATTTAGCATTTATCCCAAGCTTTAATGTTATGGTTCCTTAGGATGTTTTTAATAGGACAAATAATGAAAGCCAAAATAGCAATACTAATTGAAGGGTGATAACATTTTGAAAAATTGACCTTTTACCAATCCAGATAAAGAAAAAAATGAGAGAGCACTTTTAGAAGTTCTTTTAATTATTAGTATGACATTTGCATTAAATTTCCATTTGGAGTACCAAATGATTACTGGGAGCATATGAACAACAAATTCAATACATAATTTTAAACTAATGCCATGTTTTTTATTTTATTTTTTATGGTTATCCTTTTTTTCTCTTTTTTTTTTCTTCTTCTTCAAGCCTCGCTATGAAGCTCTATGTTGTTGACTGTGCTCCCTTCTCTTTACTGACATCAGTCCTGAAGGTTGTATATGTTGTTTATTAATCAACATTGTATTCATTGTTCTCTTTCTTTCTTTGTTTTGTTTTGATGGGTGTTCCTTGGGACTTATGTTAATTTCTCATTAACTATTATGCCTATTTGTACAGGGATTGATGCCAAATGGTCAAGAAATAGCTGTGAAGAAGCTATCATTAGAGTCAAGACAGGGGCTGAGAGAATTCACTAATGAGGTGAAACTGCTACTAAAAATTCAGCACAAGAATTTGGTCACATTATTGGGCTGTTGTGCAGAAGGACCTGAGAAGATGCTTGTTTATGAGTATCTGCCAAACAAAAGCCTCGATTACTTTCTCTTTAGTAAAAATTCCAATCCAGGTAGGCCTTGTATGTTGCCATCTGAATTGTGTAAATTGAATATCAGTTACAGCATTCAGTAAAACTAGAAGAGTCTGAGCATGTGTATGGTAAAATGGAGGGAGGGGGATAAGGAAGAGTAATAATTAAACTGGTGGAAATATTTACTTATCGAAAAATATATATATATTTTTTCAGATAAAAAGTATGCAACCCTGGATTGGACAACACGATATCGAATAATAACGGGTGTTGCACGAGGTCTTCTTTACCTACATGAAGAGGCTCCAGAAAGAATTATTCATAGAGACATCAAAGCCAGTAATATATTGCTAGACGAACACTTGAATCCAAAAATTTCAGATTTTGGCCTGGCAAGGCTCTTTCCTGGGGAAGACACCCATGTAAATACATTTAGGATATCCGGTACTCAGTGAGTAGTTTCTTCAACTTTACCTATTTGGATCTTGTTCTCAATTAGTTGTCTGCACCGCTTCAATGATAATTAGTCTGAGTTCAGAATAATTGTCAATATTAGTAGCTAAGAAAAACTAATAATCTAAAAACTTTTGTTGAATGCAGTGGTTACATGGCCCCTGAATATGCAATGCACGGATATTTGTCTGTGAAAACAGATGTTTTCAGTTATGGAGTTTTGGTGTTAGAGATTGTTAGTGGAAGAAAGAACCACGATGGGCAGCTTGGTGCAGAGAAGGCAGACCTCCTGGGCTACGTAAGTTACTTTTGTGAAGAGTTTTGAAGCAATTTTTGCAACAAAATGCCCTTCAATACGAAAGTTCAATCAATTCAATCATAGTTCAATCAACAAGAAGCAATCTTTTAAGAACCTAAGCCTGAATATTGCAACATAATCCAATAAATTATAGATAGATTTCATCAAAGAAAAAAACTCTTGACTTGAGAGGTTCTTTCTGTAAGTGTAAGCTTCTGTTCTAGGTAAATGAGGATTATGCAAAATATTAGCATAATCATGGAATATTTTCTAGCATATGCACCTCCCAAACACATTACTTCTTTCCAAACTATGATTGTTTTTTTAGTCTTTCTTTTTAAGTTTCCTGAAAAGGAAAAAAGTGAAGGCCTTTGGCATTTAGCCTCAATTCTCTTGGGCATTGAATCACCATTGTCAATTTCATCTCCTGCTTTTACTGGAATTCCATCTCAATTGGGAATGGGCTATGTGGGATTTTGCATCAAGTATTTGATTTCTTAGAGCATTCACAGTAGACTTCCTATATGGGGTTCCATTTCCTAAGTTAAGGGAAAATGTCAAAAAAATCGTAAAAAGCCACCTACAATAGACTCCCTAAATGAGCCATAAACATGAGGATTGCTACAGTGAAACCCAAAGTATAGGGTTCAACTGTAGCGATCCTTGTGATTATTAAAATAGAAAAAAAATGCTTCTCTCTCCTGAATCATTAAAGAAGTACAAAAATAAAGAAGTAAAAAAAAAAAAAAAAAAAAAAGTAAAGAAATGATATCTAATTAGTACAGGGAATGATAAAGGGAAGCTATTGTGGAGTATATTAAAATAGAGAAGCAAAAAATAGTTTGGATCTTTAAATGAAGGGAAAATGACGAGGAAGCTGTTAGGAATGCTCTAAAGCTAGTTATCTAGACACTTGGCATGTCTGAGTTTGATTCTACTAGGAGTAACTCAAAATTTTAGATTTGCTGCCATATAACCAATTTGATAGTATGTATAAACAAAGTGTGAAATACTAAGAGTTTCTGGTAATATTCATAACTTGTTCTGGAAGACTAGGGCAACAAATCCTGCATACTAAAAGTATAAAGTGGCACCTAAATTGCCTTATTCTTCACATGTAGTTATATAATGGAAGTGCTTCTGAGTGAATTTAAATCTAATTTTTCAATATTAATCTTCAAGTGAAACTGCAATTTGGTTGTCCTAAAAGCCTATGTGCTTGTTGCCTCCATTGAATAAGGGTAAAAAACAAAAGTGCTCAGTCAATTCTTTCAGTCTCCTTATTCTTGTATGCCATCTTCTGCAGACATGGAAGCTTTATCAAGGAGGGAAGCCACTGGAATTAGTTGACCCAAATCTTGCCAAGTACAATAGTGATGAGGCAGCAATGTGCACTCAGCTAGGGTTGTTATGTTGTCAACAAAGTGTTCCAGATAGGCCTGATATGAACTCTGTTCATCTCATGCTTTCAAGCGACTCATTTACCTTGCCTAGACCAGGTAAACCAGGAATTCAAGGTCGTGGAGGACGTTGGACAACGACTTCTACGGCTTTGACTAATACCAATGCTACCAATGCTAGTAGTTCTCATACTGGTGTTACCAAGGTTTCTGGAGGTAGTAGTTTTGTTGAGGATTTTTCTAGGAACTCTATATCTGTTTCTTCTATTGATGAAGGAAGATGACCTGCATTTTTCTTCTGTAAAGCATAATTAGCTTCATTTATATTATGTAAAGTTGTTTTTCTTTTTTTTGATAAATTTTTTTTGCTAGCCTAATGTAAGATTATCTATTTGTTTAGCATTAAAACCATTTGCTGGTTTATTGATTACATTTGTATAGACTATAGAGCAGTTCTGTTGAATTATTGTTTTTTACTTGACTAAACAATGAATCTCAAGTATTAATCTATGCTTTCCTGATAAAGTTCAAAAGTTATCAGATATTGCAAAGATAATGTGTGAATGATCCTTTAGTATTTGCTTGGGTTTTGCAAGCAAAAGTACTACAAACATTCCCAACATCTCCTAGACTTGGTGGTTGAACTTACATGAAAACCTCACGGCAGAATAAACAGAACTGGATGGCAAAACCTTTTTACTATCCCATTACATAAAAACCAAAGAAAGGACAATGCACTTGCAATTTGCAGCTTGCAAGGCAACTACAATTTTCAATCTTTCACTACCATTAACATGGGATTTTTGAGAAGGAAACATACCAAGCCAAATTGGCTTTGCATTTGGAAGAACTCACTTAATAAGGTCAGCCAAGTTACCTTACTAAATTCGGATTGAGATTCCGAGCAATATCTTAAGTATTGCAAAGGGTGTAATAGCTTTAATATGTGCTATTCATTTTAAATGAATATTCTAAAATTTACTACGCTATCAATTTAGATTAAAAATTGAAACTCTTTTTTTGCTACTAGCTACTGACCCCTATCTCCATTATGATCACTGTAACTCCACTGCCATTGCAACTTCGCTACTACCAAAGGAGTGGCTACTGCCACCACCACTAAAATCTTCTTCTTCTTTTTTTTTTCTCTCTCTCTCTCTCTCTTTATATATATATACACACACAAAGGAGTGGTCATCCACATTTGTGACTGCTTTGGGGGTAGCCGAATCATTTACTTTGGCTATTGAGGTGGTGAACTACTCTTTTAACTACATGGATGGTTCGCCCAACTCCAAACACCAGGTTGAAGATAGTTGAACTATTCTCTTTAGTCATTGGAGTGATTCAACCATCTTCAAAGTAGTTAAAAGTGCTAGCTGGCCATTTCTTTGGAGTGCATCGACTAAACGTGACTCAATATTCTTATGTGCTATTGCATTTTAAGACGTTTATTTAAATGAACGGTCCTAACTAATGTTATTGTACTATTCTCAATCCATTGAATTTTTCATGGCGAGCCACTTCATCCCTATGCCTTTGTCCAAACATATCAAAATTTCACCCTAACCATTTTATAGGTTTTTTAATAGAAGGAACATTCTATCATCTAAGATTTAGAAAAAAAATAAAATGCCATTTGAGCCTGAACCAGCTTAATCTAAACTGACCTTTTCTTCTTCTTCTTCTTCTTCTTCTTATTATTATTTTATTTTATTATTTAAAGGAAAATGAGCAACGAGTTGGCCACCAACAAAAGCTGTGGTAGCTAGGTTTGACTCGAATAGTTAAAGGCTTTATAAAAGTCAGCCCTTGACCTGATCATCATCATCACCTTCAAAACAAAGAAGAAAGAATCTCAAACTATTTAATTACCAAAAGGAAGAAGTTTCCTCCTCCCAACCCAACTGCCTGCCTGAGTGAGTAGATGATCCTTAATCAGGCTCTCGCAAAATTTTATCTATTTTATTTTAAATCCTCGTATAAAGACAGAGAAAGAAGACAAAACTATGTCGTTTTCTACTAGGATATTTCAAATTTTTAAAAGACAATGGCCGCCCAGAAACATTGTACCCCATTACCCAAGACAAAAGTCGACCAAAGTCAAATCCTGCATCTAACTGGGGTCCTCATTGCCCTATCTGTTTCTAAAAACTACAAGATAAGACAGAATTAAATAATGTCACAAAACTTTATTCAAAAAAAAAAAAAAAATTGAATTTTATTAAAAAAAGTTATTTTTTCCCCGTTGAGTTTATAAAATTATTATTATTATTATATCATAAGAGAAATACATATTTTTTTTAATAGAGTTTCTCCTTGGTATTAAAAAAATATGTAAGTTTGAAAAAAACAAAAAAACTCAAGATCTCATCGGTTTGAATCTGCTATTTTTTTTTTAATTTTTTTTTTATCCTGCCTATTAAGATTAAAAAAAAGAAAAAAAAAGAAAAAAAAAAAAAGCGCTCAAATCATCATTATAGTTTGAAAATTTCCTTTCAAAATGTTCACATTTGGCTACCAAATAATGTCTGATGAGTTCTGAGTCCTCATCAGTCAAGAGAGAACGATAGAGAAGAATCTCTCTCTCTCTCTCTCTCTCTGTGTTTTTCTTTCTCTCTCAAAAATACATATATGGTGTAATATATATTAAATAGTACAGATCACCGGCGAGCACAAACCAAGAGATCAGCCAAAATTCTTGCATATCTGGGATCATTAAGCAAGATATATAGATGACGCCCAATTGGGAGCTCAAGAAATGCTGCAACCATGACCAAGAGGTGTTTCTTATCACTGTCGCTGTCTGCACTGTTGTTATTCTCGCGGTAACTCTCTCTCTCTCTCTCTCTCACCCACTTCGTATTCCATTTTTGCTTCTCGTACTTGATCAAAAGCTTGTACTACATTGGATCAGAGAGACACCCACGTTTGGTTAAAGAGCATAGGCAATGTTAGTAATGTTTTTTTTCTTTGTTTCATTACTGTATAGAATTTGGAACCCATTTATCAAAATCCTTTCTTTTTTCCCTTTGTTTCATTATTGACTCGATCAAGTGATCTTCAGCCGATTGTGCTTCCCTTGGGGTTCCATTGATCAAAATCTTGGGGTGTCCAACTATCCATTTCATTTTTCATTTTGTGAACATGCTTAACTCTTGCATGTAATGCTAGTGTTTTACTAAAGTGCAACTGGGTAATTGTCAATGCCAATAAATTTCTGAGATTCCTCGTTACTTTCTTGCTAATATATTTTACTTCTCTGTCCTATATTGTTTGTTTTACTATCTCATCTCATATTTTGCAAAGTCAATAAACACAATTTTAGTAACTTTTCTAACTTATTTGAATGGAGAATTGTTTGATTTGAATTTAAACCAAGGAGGATAATTTTGAAAGCTAGTAACTTTTTGCTTCAAAGACAATGCACTCAATGATGTTCCCTTGAAAAGCTGGATTTTCTAAGGTAGACAACATTTTGGGAGGGAGGGAGTACTTTTCTGTTCTTTTTATTTTCTTTTCCTTTGACAGAATCTGCCCTAGAGTTTCAATTTGGAATGAAAAATTGTCAATAAATCCACATATATTTATCTGTATGGACAAAACGCTAGTCTAAATGCATAGAACAGATTATTGACAATCCTAGAAACATAATATGCTGTTGTACAATTATGCTATGCAGTATTACCTTTATTCAATACATGAAAAGCAATTCCACTTGGGGTCTGGATAATACGCCTAATCATGGTAATTGAAAATTGGAACCATGAAAATAAATCCATGTCATATGGTTTTCTGAGGGTTGGACTTGACTGAAAGTCCAGTCATTTTGAAAGCAGAATCAATTTATGTTATTTGTACTTGCTGGGATGCAATTCCTTTAGAATTTATTTTCTCCCAGCTATGCTCAATGTATGAATGTTTCTTATCATTGTAGTTGTGGAGAACGATATTGCTGAAACCATTCAAGCTTGTCACTGTATTTCTTCATGAGGCGAGTCATGCTGTTGCATGTAAACTTACATGTGGCCATGTAAGAAGCTCCTTTGTTTCCACCTTTTCTTTATTTTTTTATTTTATTTTTCATCAATGAATTTCCTTTCCTTATATCATGTTGATAAATTGCAAAAGAAAGACTGGTTTTAGTATTGTTAAATGTTGATGTATAACGTGACATAGCAGAAGCAAGGAACGAAAGAAGAGTTGTGTCTTCAAGTTGCAGAATCAACAAACATTGAAGAAAAGAAATTTGGAATTTTTATTGATTCAAAAACTACCTCTTCAATATAACACTGGTTTTCTTATAACACTGCAATAAGATCAAAGAAATATAACACTGCTTCGTGTTCAAAGCCTATGATCTTGGAATGTAGTGTCAAGAGTAAAGCTGCTTGTCTACTCAAAGCATCGACAACTTTGTTATGTTCCCCCTGACTTGTGCTTGAGCACAAAAGTGAATTTCTGCACAAAGGCAAACCACCGGGCATGCATTTTATTCAAGTTGGTCTTGGTGTTGATAAACTTATGTGCTTGGGGATCACTATATAGGACAAACTCATGTTGTATCAAATAGTGCTCCCAATGCTTCAAAGCTCGAGTAACCACATAGAAATCCAGTTTGTAAATGGTCCATTTCCTCCTCATTTAGCCTCTCAATGAAAAATTCGACAGGCTTGCCTTCTTGTGAAAGGACAGCACCTATACCAACCACTGACGCGTCACACTCGTGACTTGGAAAAACTTCTCAAAATTTGGCAAGGAAAGAATGAGAGCAGAAGATAACTTCTCTTTGATCGCCGCAAAGCTAACCTCTTGTTCTTCTCCCCATCATAATTGTCCCTTTGTCATGCACTTGGTTACCCACCCCTTAGTTCATAATGATGCATTTTTCAAATTATTCATGCCTATAAGTACTAGTGTTTATCTATACTAAATTTCTAACTCTAGAAAAAAGACAGTACAAGTGATGTCTTTCCTATTACTTGATGTTTTCATGGCTCAACAAAGCATTGTGGATTGAATCTCTCTCTCTCTCTCTTGGTGCAAGAATTTTCCTTTTCAAGTAGATATAGCATTGCGATAAAATTAGCATGGAAAGATTCTGAACATCAGCATTGGTTATTTTTATTGTCAACATCCCAGAGGATTGATCATTTTCTTCTCATGGTCTTGCTTTCTATGATATGCTACTTTGTATCTTGCAGAAAATGTGCAATCTTTGTCATGATATATTTAAGACTCAATTTAAAATTTGTTGTGCTGGAGGTATTCATAAATTTAACTCAGAAATTTTCTCAATTGATTAAGTAATCTCCTAATATTGGGAGATTATACAAATGACTTTCTGCCTACTTATGCAAAGCTAAGCAGCTCAGTTGATAGTCAAAACTATATTTTCTCGTGATTTTCTGACTGCTTTTTGGTCACCTGGTGGTTCATTTGATAGGGGAGACAAAGTATTTTCATGATAAACTATCATTATACTGATATATCATTCAGTAAACACATACGTACCCCTTTACAAATGATGAAATGCCTAGATTTGTGGTTAATCAGAATTATCTCATAACATCCACATTTGTAATCTGAAATTGTCATAATGACCTCTTCAGTTGATCATACCCTCGTGTGCAAAGGCTAAGCGCCTTGGTGTATTTAGGTTAAGTGAGTTCAAATGGTGAGCCACTAGGAGATTTCATGATATCCTGAATTTAGAGTGTTTTATATTTTATATGACATAGGGTTCTCATATACTTTAGTTTGCAGGTAGAAGGGATCAAGGTTAACGTAGATGAAGGCGGTAGCACACAGACACGTGGTGGAATATACTGGTTAATCTTGCCCGCTGGATGTAATGTCTTTTGTCGTTGACTCGTTCATAAAGTTTTACTCTTATTGAAAAGAACTATGTAGAAATGTTCATATGCATAATTCACTGTGGCATCTCACATATCCATTATTAAATGTGATGCATTTTGTTTTTAATTTAAGTTACGAATCTTGGGTTCAATATACATTGTTTCTCAGTGCTTCTTCCAATATATAATAGGTATTTAAACAATCTTCACTTATCACTCTTTCCATTTTTGTGGCATTCCAGATCTTGGTTCATCCTTCTGGGGCATGGTTTTGATACTTGCATCTACAAATCTTCTTACTGCAAGAATAGCTGCAGGATGTTTTCTCGCTGCTCTACTTGTCGTACTTTTTGTGGCTAAAAACGTAAGTACATATGGATATTAAGAATTTCTTTCTTCCTTTCGTTCAAGGTTTCATATGAATGCTACACTAGACTTATTAGGGCATTTGGAACTCACATGAATACATAGCACTTCAGCTTTCACTATTATGGCAATTGAATGCAAAAGTTTTTCACATATAATGAAGATGGAAACAGTTGATGATAGAAAATGGGACGTTTTTGACTCCTGACATTCTGAAATCATTCTAAGTATGCCATTGAGAAGATAAACATACTATAAAAAAAGAAGAAGATGATTTCAATTTTTTTGTATGTCCTTTTATTATTACGATTATTATTTTTATTGCTTTAAGATATTGACTGGCACACCATCTTATCCTGTGTTATATGACATTTTAAATTTCTTTCTTTTCTTTTTTTGGCCTTTCATGCAGTGGACACTTCGAGGACTCTGTATTGGTATGTGTTTTCATAATACAAAGTCTGGCTTCCTATGGTTTGCACATGCTGCAATATACCATTTGAATTTTGATATTTACGTATTTCACCCTCAGGGTTTATTATTTTCATTGGTGTAATTTGGGCTCTGCAAGAAACAACAAAAGTTCGTATACTACGCTACATCATTTTGTTCATTGGTAAATGCAATTCTGCTATTTTTCTTTCCATATTGTTTGGTGCAAAGGATGATTGTTCCTTTTCACAATAAATGGGATGAAAGAATCAGTAATTACCATGTTTAATCAAAATGCAGGTGTGATGAACAGCTTGTTTTCAGTTTATGGTATGACTTTGAAATGAAACAATCAATTTATTTGTCTTTATGGATTTATGGATCCCTTAATCTGTATGTAATTATGCAGATATATATGATGATCTAATATCTCGTAGAGTTCACTCCAGTGATGCCGAAAAATTTGCAGAAGTGTGTCCTTGCCCCTGCAATGGTGTTGGATGGGGCATTATTTGGTGAGCAACTAAGCATCTTATCATTTAGAAGAAAACAAGTGGTCAATTATTGCCTGACAATTTTTTCTTATGTATTGAACTGACAACACCAAGTGCTTTATTGACCTATAATTACGTAACTTTAGTGAACTTCACTTGCAGGGGTTTTATATCTTTTCTGTTTCTTTGCGGATCCATGTACCTTGGTCTTGTGATATTGTCTTGAGGTACATTTTGCTTCCAATAATTCTTCGATTTTGTATTTTCTATTGGCATGCCATCTAAAACTTGCTCAAATGTGTGATTTTAGAAGATGTTTGTGATCTACATGGGGTAATTACTAGATTGCTTTCATGCTTTTTACCAGATATGATGACGACATATTGTGACTCCTAAAAATCACGTTTTTTTACATACACGTTTGATTATGATTTTTGGTGATGATGACTCATGTACATGAAAATTTTATTGCAAATGGAAAATATACATGACTCTTTGAATTTTCATAGGTTTTGAAAAGTTCCTAGTTAACCTAAAAAGTTACAAAAACTCAAATATTGACCACATCCAAGGCCTATCCCAGTTTAGTGCAATCGGTTTTAGCATTATTCTGATGATCGAAACAAGGATCTCAGTATTAGAAATTGTCTACCAAACTTTATCAATTGGTGTCCCCAAACTGAGTTGATCCAAACTGATTTCTGTCATGGTGGTGTAGGTTGACTGGTCGGCATACTTGGGCCACTCAGCCCACCACAGTTGAACCCCAGGGGCTTCCCATTGAGAACCTGAAAGTTCGATGTAGGACATGGGGAACTCTCTGACCTCTCGGGGTAGTTGAGGTCGTAGTGTATCGTATTTGAGAGGCGATTTTCGCTTAAATCCAAGGTGTTCAAGAACTTGCAATAGATGATCCTGACAGGAATTGGGCCTAAGGTGATTGAAAGAGAGATCCAGGGTTACTACATAGGGTAATCAGAGGTAGATTTGAGGGATGGGGTTGGTTTTGCTATAACAGAAACCGTACCACATTGCCAGACTGCCAGATAGTGTCGCCTCAGTCAATTTTGCCTGCACTTTGATCAACCCTAACCACATCATATTGAACTGTCTTGACCCTTCCAACTCTCTTGGTGTAAACTACTGAATCTTTCATTGTTTGTGATCTTCCCCTTAGATCATAGAAAGATAACATATATGAAAATATACTGAAAACATGTGTACTCGAATCCTTGTATCAATAGAAATGGTGGCATTTGGGCATTCATGAACTTGAAGTGATGTGAAAAGTGTTTTTAATGAGAATAATTTTAAAACTTAATGGAACCATGTTGTTCCTATATATGCTTTATGTTCAGTTGTGATAAACATGTCTAATCATTGAGGTTATTTGGTGCTGAGAAACCGTCAAATGTTACAGAAAACAAAATGGAATCATTTGATTTTATGTTATGTCTAATCTCCTGATTTGGTGCAACAAGGTTACTAATAGATTAATGAGTCTTAGTATGTTGTCACTGCCATTAATTGTATCATAGTACTTTACTGTATCTGCTTCATACATTACATTTACTTTTTCTGCAACTGTACAGGATAAAAGATTCTGGTTCACACCGATCTCTTTTCTTGTTTGGAAGATGTTCTGATCAAGTCGATTTCTGTAGCTTCATTCTTTTTACCCTTTGTCATAATCTGATTTATGATAACCTATGGAAAAAGGTAATGTTAATTCATAGTTTCATACCATGGATTAGCTTGAAGCTAAATGTATGTAATTCATTTGTATTTTATGCCGATTTTTTGCTATTTAAAGTACTAACTATATTGTTGGTATTTTCACACCATCAACTCCTATAAGTGATTGTAAAACCCCTGAAAACTGCTATTAATTGAGCTCCATTGAATGCCGTATGTGATCAAGGATACTTTTGAGATTGCCTTGTCTTCTTAGGCACAACAGAATCGGCCTAACATTTTTTCAATTGAAATCTAAATCAAAGACAAGTTCTACAAAGGACATGATCTTAAAGAGAAAAATTAGGTGGTAATCATTTCTTTCAGCTCTTCATCCCTAGGACCCTTCATATTCTATATTCACACAAATGGATTGATTGATTTGAGGTATTTTGGCAACCCTTTTACATGGTCTAACAAGAGGCATGGGAAGGGAAATATTTGTGGGAGGCTAGACAGATGCATTGCTAACAAAGAATGATCTCCATCTTTTCTATTGCAGCTGTCACTCATCTTCCTCTTCTTCCCTCGGACCATTGTCCCATTGTGTTGCATGTTGAAGGGAATTATTGTTGGCTTCCCAGGGCCCAAGCCCTTTAGATTCAAGGCATTTTAGAAGATTTTTGAGGAAATCAAGGCCAAGATTCTAAATAGTGTCGATATGGAAGGCCAAGCCCTTTCACAGGCAACCAAAACTTCATTGCTACATAATCATTTTGTTATCAAATTGACTCCATTCTAAGGAGCTTTTGTTGGGGTTTCAAGGAGGAAAAAAAAAAACAATCTCATTCCAATGGCTTGGAGTTGAATCTGTACTCCAAAATATATTAGGAACAAGATCTATGGCCAGTCAATAAAGCATTGATTGCAAAACTCTGGATCAATGCTCTCAAGAAAAAGTATCTGAATAAATTTAATCTGCTGACTGTCACACCCTTCCCACATTGCTTCTTGGCCATGGAAACGGATCACCAACAATAATCAATTGGTAAAAGGTGCTTGCTATTTGATTAGGGATGGGGAAAATTCAGCATCTAGTCCAACCTTCAAACCAGCTGCCAAGCCTTCTTTAAATTCCCTTAAATTTTGGTTTCTAATCTTATAATTCCTCAAAGTAGAAGCTGGGGTGTCAATAGATTATATAAGCTTTTTTATGTTGATTCAGCAAAGCCAAATTCAGAACCTTCATCTAAGTCGTTCTCCCACACATGACACTTGGATATGGACTCCAACACCTTGGGGTCAATTTTTTGTCAAGTTTGCTCATGAGTTAAACCTAAATGAAACTCAATTTCAGGAAGGGAAAGGGCTGTACAACACAGATTAAAGCACATGGTTTGGAAGGTAGCATGGGATGTTCTCCCAGTGAGAGAAAAGATGGTCAAGTTCATTCCATCCAATGATAATGAGATTTGTTTCTGACCACTTTGTAATGAACAATTAGAAACTGACATTATTAGATATCATTTAGAGACAATCTATTTGGCTTCTCAACAGTCATACATTTGAGAATCTCCCAATTGGTACTTGAATAAAGCTACATTAATCCTTCAAAATATCTTTCCAACCTAAAAAATGACACAATTTTCAAATTTTTACTATTACTGTCTTGGACACGATCTGATTCAAACAAGGCTTTGCATCATTCTTATCAAGTGGACACCTCTTCTCATATTAAGCAGGTTATGCTAACTGTTAAGTCACAAGAAGTTACTAGGGAGAACATGGCCATGGTCCCTATGGAAAACATGCTGTAGACCCCATCGCACTTTTTAAAAGCCAACTTTAATGTTGAAATAATGAAGTTAAAAGCCAACTTTAATGTTGAAATAATGAAGTCCTAGTTTTGGTCATTAATAAAATATTGACTGCTTGTACAACAAAAATCAATTCCATGGAAGTAAATGTGGGTGAAGCAAAAGCAGCTCAAATAGCATCAGAATTAGTGACTTTCATGTGGCAACTTTTGTCTCATTTTGGAAAGGGACTCTTTGGTTGTCATTATCAATCAATAATCCCTCTTATTTCTGCTTGGCATATTGCTCAAATCATCATGGAATCACTTCAGCTCTTTGTTGCTTTGGGAAGCTTGCAAAGTGGGGAGAAAAGCAAACTTTACTTATGTTGTTAAATCACAATTGTCGTTGTTGTGTAGTGTTTTATCTTATGGAGTATAATATTTTTGGATCTTGTTCGGTCTTCACGGATACACGTGGTTCTCTGATTTTCATGAGTGAAAAATTTGGCAACAGATTAAGCTTTGAAGAGAATACTCAAAATACTCAAAGTAACCAAATTCCAGTGAAAACAGGACGGAAATGAGCTTCAGCCAAAGCAACACATGCAGGTGCCCACATGCAGATGCGTCTCCATGAACAAACTAGTGCACGCAGAGTAAACTTGCAAATTCAAGTATGATTAAATTAAAATAAACAAAATCCTACATTGGTCAAAATCAAACCGCAGAACATAAAATCGTATCATAATGCGGAAAACAAGATCCAATTAAGGTTTCCCACTTCTAAACAAACTCATCAGCACAAAAATTTGGAAAGTTCCCACAACAGCTTTGAATAATGTCTAGAAGTCTCGAGAGGAATTTCTCTAGGCCTCTGCTACCGGGTACTCAAACACAACATCTTTGCCAGAAAGTTTCCTATAGACGGCAGCAAAGCTATCCAGCTTGTACTCGGTATTGTTTCGTTCCTTCGGGTCTAAGAAAACCTGTCCACAAGAGCATGCATGTTGGATAAATTATTTAAGTAAATAGAAAGAATATTCCACCAGCATACTCATCAAGCTGATTGTAAGCTTTCCATTGAAATCCCAAACTTGCAAATGCTAATCCAAACCATATTATCAATAGTTGCAAATTTCTTTAAACAACCAACAAGAAACTCAGCCTGAAAGAAGCAATTTCCTGGTTATAGGGCTGTAATGGGGTTACCTTCATTATCTTGGATCCATCAATTCTATATCTGACACGCTTCCCAACAATTTCAGCAGGCAATACAATATCCTCCAGCATTGCCTCATGAACAGCTGTGAGTGTGCGGCTGCGGGGCCGTTGAGCAGCAGAACCTTTCTTTGGTGGTCTCACTATCCTCCGGCTAGCAATAAGGACCACATCCTACAAGGTTTTAAAGGGAATAAAATCACAGGATATCAACACCATCAACCCTGATACATATAAAAAGGAAAACATGCATATATTTTGTGGTAGGAGGAATAAAGAAAGCCCAATCACTTTAATCAATTATATTGTCTCAGAATAAGAGCATTTCTATTGAGCTCTTTAAATTTGGCTTTTCTTTAAAAATTTGAAAAAACTTACAAAAAAAAAACCATTTAACAAGCTCTCTACTCTATTTCAAATTTAACTTTGATTAACAAGGCTCTCCAAATACCAAGTGCCAAAAAATGAAAGTTATTTAGTTTTTTAATCTTATATATTCATTTTCGTTCTCTCTCATCTACCAAGAATAAAAAAAAAAAAAAAAAAATAATATTTAACTAAAGTAGAGAAAGATATAGTGAGTTTGATATTTGATTCAATTTAAAAGTGACTCTTCAAATTTTCAAAAGTGAGTTTCTCTTCAAATGTAACTTTCATTTGTAGAGCTCAATATGGATGCTCTAACTCTCTTAGAATAATATGAAATGGTTACACATAATTGGAACGAAGTAGGCCAATTGGCAAGTTAAAAAAAAAAAACAAAAACAGAAGAAATTTTATGGCTAATTCTTCTGAGTAACCAAAGAAAGGGCAGATAAGAGGATTTAATTACAAGGGGAGTACAAGAAAAAATGATACAAAAGTTCTCAGATGAAAAGCATTATGAATTGAAGTTTCTTCCACAACTGCATATTCTTTGAACCAAAAGGCCAGAAAGAAATTGCAAGAACCAAAATATACCAGTTTTTGATTACCTTCCCACTGAACTTCTTCTCAAGCTCTCTCACAAGCCTAACATGAATCTTGCGGAAGCCTTTCCTCAACCTGTAGGGAACATGAACGACAACCGCCTTCCGATTCCCAGAAACATCAACCTGACTGTAATAAAAAGGGAATAAGACCAGCCACTTCAAAGGCAGAAAGCCAAAAACCAAATAGTTTCAACCATGTACAATCCGTTGTCAAATTCTTACACAGCAGAGTTTATGTAAAGATCCTTCAGGTCACTTTTCAGCTCCTGGTTGGTATTTTCCAAATCAAAGAAAGCCTGCAGGAATGATGACATAGTTCATTTGATCATCAAATGTCACAACTGGAAGGGATTATCAAGTGCAATAATCCCAGGAATGTCTTATAACAGTTACTAAAATTACCTGAGCAACGGACTCTTCAAACTCGGTGGGTTCAGCATCCTTATCTTTGTGGATCTTCTTCCTTGAAGTATACATGTTGACAAACTGGCACAACAACACAAGAATGAGAAGCATATCTGAGATTTAATTAGTACAACTATGGAGATATATTAAGTTGAAAATAAACCAAGATAAAAATTCGATAAAAGGGACCATTAGAATAAACTTATTTTGGGATAAATCCCCAACGAACATACTAAATACATCATATTTCTCAGGCTTAGAAGGAAAATTAGAAACAAAATTATAGTACCACAAATCGTTATCATAAACTAATGACTCAGAAAGATCATTTGCCTACGACCAATAATGCAACTTAAAAGAAAACAATTTTTTGTCTACAAAGCATGCCCCCAACAACAAGCATTGGGTTGAGAATAATGTGGTGCAGTCTTACTACTAAGATCGGTCTCCCCGAATTGATTCACACCCATTACAACCCAACACTGTCATACGACTTGAAATGTCACGCACTCATTAGTTCAGTAACATTGGTCCCTTTCCCTAGCGTCTCGCCCCAGAGAAAACAGACCAAAAGAACTATAATCCTATCTTTCATATCATCATAGAGAAAACACTTATATTGGGTATGATAAACAAGGGCGTCTGTTCTTTCAAACGACAATCACAAACAATGGCAACAATCTAAGATTGATATTTCAATTCAATTTTCTTCCTAAGATTTTCTCTGAAAGCAAACAGAGCAATATATAAAGCCATAGTAATAATGTCCATTAGAAAGAAGCCTTTTTTATCTTCATCGAGACCCAATTACAGAGTCAAATAATACTTGAGACCAAACGGCATAAAAACAAAAAGATCGTAGAAGAGTAAACAGAGGAAAAAAATAATGAGAGATTTTACCGGGAACCAAACAGAGACTAAATGATTCAGCTGATAGAGTGTTCGCTTCGGAGAAATGGGTTTGAGGCGAACCTGCAGGTGAAGCGAGGGTCCAAGAGAACTGCGGCTGAGAGTGAAAACCCCTTTCAAAGTTTTCTTTGAGGATTCAAGAAACCCTAGGATTTGGAATATAAATGTGTTAAAATAGATAGAATGAACGGCTGGGATGTTGGGATATTTTTGTTGAGAGAAATGTTACGGATCCGGAATATTTTCCCAAGCTTTCGTTCCAGACTAACGTGGCTCATGCCACGTCTGTTCCAGACCCACGGCCTGAGATCTGCATGGGTCTAGTATAGGGCCGGTAAAATAAGTAACTCGTAAATAAACATGTACTTATTTATTCTATGTATATAATTATTTTTTATAACGCTATGATTTTTATTATAAAAAATATATATAAGATAAACGGGTTATAATCGAATTATATCATGCACTTGTTTTTTGCGGCCCACTTTATGGCATCAAACAGTTCATCAATAGCAATTATGGGTTTCCAACTTATGGATCAATAGCAATTATGGGTTTCCAACTTATAGAAGCTCAGAATTTATATATGCCGACAGCTCACTGGCTCTGTTTAATAAGGTTGTCCATCCAAGATAAGGTGGAACTTTGTGCTTCCCAGTAGGCTCAAATGGGACATACTTGTCTTCATCCTCAGAGAGATAGTGTGTGCTCCTTTGCCAAATATTTCGGTGGGTTGCAGCTGGTGGCGTTCGGTGGTCTAGATGGAGGGTGGCGCTTTCATATGCCGGTGGTGGAGTCATTGGTGGGCTGTGGCCGAATGTTTTCGGGGGAGGGAGGAGCACGTCCGTGGGCTAGGATTTCTTTAACGCCACAAATATATTACATGTCCTTTCAATAAAATATATATATATATATATATTAAAACTTAAAAAATAAATAAAAACTAAAAAAAAAAAAAAAAAAGGTGGCCGGAGGTGTCCGGCCACCACAGTTGGACCAGGGGGTGGCTTCGGCCACCCCAGACCATCCAACCGTGGCTGAAGCCACCCCAAGTCCACCCATCTTTTTTTTTATTATTATTTTTATTATTATTTATTTTTAAAGTTTTAATTAATATATATTTTTTATTTTTTTTATTGAAAGGACACATAACATATTTGTGGCACAGCTATTAACTGGATACCCTCTAATTTATAATGGATTTGAGAGGATTTTATTCCCAAAAAAATTGGGGTGAAATGGGAGAGAAGTGGCTTGAGAATGGTGTCTATTCTTTTTTTTTTTTTAATGAATTTTTGTATCTATCATGTCTGCCACATCCAATGCAACACGAAAAGAGGTTTAATTTTTTAAAAATGCTATACATTCCAAATTTTCTTCTCAAAAGTTCGTTCTCAAATAATGTATCACCATCTCATGAGTTGGTGACACACTTCCCTAAATAATAAATCTCATGAGATGGTAATACATCATTTGGGAACTAACTTTTAGAAGAAAATTTAGGATGTATAGCACTCATCTTAATTTTTTTTTTTCTTAAACAGTTATGCCATGTCAGTCCGGAATGAAAGTTTGGGAAAATATTCCGGATCTGTAGCATTTCTCAAAATGCATACACAAAAAAATACAAGTAATTATTATTTTTTTCTCTTATATTATTTTGCTTAAATAATTTTGTGTATGAGATTTGTAGCCAATTTAATCCCTTTATTATTTTCGTACTTGTGCAACCTGGTGGTTCGAATCTTTGAAACCCTTACAAGTAGAGACGGAGCCAGAAAAATATTATGGGCAAGGGCCAAGACATAAATTAAAAATATATTAAAATAGGGGTAAGGGACAAAGCATGAATGTGAAATATATTATTAAGATTGAAAATAAAATAACTCACTTAGAATAATACGAAATGGTTACACATAATTGGAAATGGTTACACATAATTGGAATGAAGGAGACCAAGTGGCAAGTTAATATAATATAAAAAGAAGAAATTTTATGACTAAATCATCTGAGTAATTGAAGAAAGGGCAGATAAGATAAATTAATTACAAGGGGAGTACAAGAAAAAATGACAAAAAAGTTCTCAAACACTGTCAGATGAAAAGCATTATGAATTGAAGTTTCTTCCACAATTGCATGTACTTTGGACCAAAAGGCCAGAAAGAAATTGTAAGAACCAAAATAAACCAGTCTTTGATTACCTTCCTAGTTCCCACTGAACTTCTTCTCAAGCTCTCTCACAAGCCTAACATGAATCTTGCGGAAGCCTTTTCTCAACCTGTAGGGAACATGAATGACAACAGCCTTCCGATTCCTAGAAACATCAACTTGACTGTAATAAAAAGGGAATAAGACTAGTCACTTAAAAGGCAGAAAACCAAGAACCAAATAGTTTCAACCAACCATGTAAAATCCTTAGTAAAATTCTTTCATGGCAGAGTTTATGTAAAGATCCTTCAGGTCACTTTTCAGCTCCTGGTTGGTATTTTCCAAATCAAAAAAAGCCTACAGGAATGATGACATAGTTCATCATCGTATGTCACAACAATTGGAAGGGATTATCTAGTTCAATGTGAAGCTGTCTTACTAGAAAGATAGGATACATCATGGTCCTCATAGATAACAATGTCCCGTTAATGGAATTCAATGCTTAAGCCGGTCACTATTTCGACAATTACCGGCCACAAGAAAAAAACTAAATTTTTTTTTTTTGCAAAACCCATTACAACCCAATATTGTAGTAGGACTTTAATCGTTACGAACTCATTAGTTCAGGGGCGCCTTTCCTACCGTCTTGCCCCAGAGAAAACGTACCAAAAGGACTATTATAATCTTATTTTTATATCATCATAGAGAAAATACTTGTATCAGGTAGAAGACAATAATTCCCACTACAATTCACTGTTGTATTACGTTATATTAAACACGAGCATCTTTTTCTTTCAAATGACGATCAAAACGATGACAACAATCTAAGATTGATATTTCAATTCAATTTTCTTCCTAACATTTTCTCTAAAAGCAAATAGAGCAAAATATAAAGCCACAACAATCGTGTCCATTAAAAAGATGCATTTTTTTTTTCTTTTTTCCCATGAAACCCAATTACAGAGTAAAATAAGACTTGAGACCAAACAGCATAACGAAAAAGATCGTAAACGAGAGAACTGAGAAAAAAATAATAATAAGAGATTTTCGTGGAGTTTTCTGGAAACCAAACAGAGAATAAATGATTTAGTGGATAGAGTGTGCGTTACAGATAAATGGGTTTGAGGCGTACCTGGAAGGGAAGTGAGGGTCCAAGAGATCCGCTGCTCAGAGTAAGAGTGAAAAACCTTAAAGCTTTGTCTTCACGGATTTGAGAAACCCTAGGGTTTGGGATAAAAATGTGTTTATAAAGGATAGAATGAATGGCTGAAATGTTTTGTTTAATATTTGAAAGGTGGCGGTTGAGCTATTGGATTATACTGTGAGCGGGTTGAGTCGTTCAATGAGGTTTGTGGCACCTCAGCTAGTTCACCTTAAGAAAATAAAACAAAAACACTAGATAACATCCAAATCCACTAAAAATTAAAATTTCAACTCATCACGCACCTTTCTTTCTCTCTTTTTCTCTTCTTCTCAGATGATTCCCTTTTAGATCTGCCGTAGCTGAACCTACTGCCGCTGCCGCTCAGCTAGAAAGCAACGCCCACGCGGCCCACCCCACAGCCAGAATCCGCTGAACCCCGCTGCCCACCACTCACTGGTTGCTAAACCCCATCGCTGCTATTGCTTTGCTGAACCCCAACATAGATTTGGTTGACAAATTAAGAGTAGAAAACATAAAAAGAGCACTTGGCTCTATCCCAACGCACAAAATGCCCTCATTATTAACCAATTTAATCAATTTGTATGCTAAAGGGAGCTTTATATCTTATGGGTAATGTTGAGACAGTTATCAATCCTGATAGCAACTTGATTCAAAGCCTGCTAAGAACAAAAAAGGATCAGTAGTGACAGACCGTGAGATAGGGGGTGTGGCGGTTGTGCCACCTCCGATGCCTGAATGAGAGTTTGATTATGACAAGAGCAATAAAATAAGGAAAATAATGAGCAATAATAGCTGAGAATAATAAGAGTAAGAGAGTGAGTACGTATCTGTATTGTAGGTGGCTCTTCTTTTTATAGAGGCTATGAGTGAGTGAACTCTAGTGGGACTCTCACTTAACTCCCTTGATTCGTGGGAGTGGTTAAAAACTGATATTATCCTTTGAGATAATATGGGAGATTTACGTATATAGGATATTGCGTACTTAGACTCCTTTTAGGAGAGATTTAGTTGGTTGCTCTCTGATTTGGGTTTTTACTCCCAGATTGAGTTGTTTGGAGAGTGATCATGCTCCCTTAATCATAGGGTTACGTGATTCTGCATGCAACCATTTCGGTATGGTGTGTAACCGCATGCTTGAGTGCGGACCTGATACGATTAGGCGATCGTATCAGGATTTACTAGGACTTGGGCTTTGTGCCTTGGTTTTTTGGCGAGCTGTGGGACTCTTATTCAGAGTGGGCCTTTTGGTTTGGGCTTTAGGATATATTTTGTATCAATAGTACCCCACCATTCCCTTAGGTCACTATAGTGGCCTAATGGGAATAAATGGGGTTTCATTTTTCTTGGGCACACAGTGGCAGAATATGGCCTTCGTCTTTTTTGGGCCCCCTTCCTTTTCAAATTTTCCGCCAATCTCATTTCTTCAATTTTATTTGGCGCCTTTTCCTAGCATCTATTAATGCCACATTTTGAGGCATGGTACGCCTTTTGAGGGACATGATCGTGGCCATAATGACAAAGTACGGCGCACGTCTTCTGTCACCTGTGGTTGACGTGTGTCATCCTAGGGTTTGCCCATATCCATGCGGATGGTACATCTTTTCTGCCGTCGTCCTATTCAAGACGCTCGGTTTAATTATTCCAATGGTTGCTTGAACTCTTTGGCAACACGTGGCCAATTTTAGCATGCATGCTAGTGTGATCGTTCCATCCAACGGCTTTCCGTTTGAGACGCTTTTAAGTCGGCCGCGAGACTTGGCAAAGGGGGTTGCAACATTGATTGCGAGGACGCCTTAAAAGCTAGGGTTTCCTCTATTGCCTTCAAATATCTTTTTTGATCCTTCTTACTCACTGTTTTTGGCGATGGAATTCAGCGGAGCTGCTCTTTGATCTCCTATAAAAGCTTCGGATCTAGAAGTTTGCAAGGGGAAATATAAGTTCCCTGAAGGTGTTCGAATTCGAGTCCCTGAAGCCGGCGAAGGCGCCGTCAGTCCTAAAAATAGGGAGGAGATTTGTTTATCGCTCCAGATACTCGATGCCAGTTTTAGGCTATCGGTTCCTCGGGTTGTTAGGGAAATTTTACACATTTTAAACTAGGCTCTTTTCCAAGTTACGTTGAACGGTTAGCGAGTTCTAAAAGGGATGGCCATCCTTTGGCCGGAGCTACATAAAGACCAGGGACACCCACAGATCATGGTGAGGGAGTTCCTTTACTTATACATTGCCTTCCTGGCCAATGATGAAGCGGATGACATATGGAAATTTCACTCTCGGAAGGCAGGGGCGGTGTTCGAACTTCCTTACCGGATTTCCAGGGTCAAGAATTAGAAGAAGAAGTTTTTCTTCATTTCGCGGGGTTTCGAGTTTTTTGAAGGTGAAGCTCATGATTTTCCATTGAGGTCTCAATGGGGGAGGATACCCCCTAGGGTTCTAGACTTGCCCGTTCTACCGACCTCCACGCTTATTCGTTTTCAGAAGGCCATCAATTGGACTAAAGATCGTAATACCCAACGTAACATCTGGACTCATGGTGATTGGTTGATTCGAGACGAGCATATGGAGGAATCTCTTGGATACAAAGATTTGGCAGGTTTGTCTGAAAACCAGAGGAGAGATCGAGAACATAGGGCCGCCAAGTTTCCAGGACGTTTCTTCCCCGGGACCATTCCTAGCCATCTTGCAAATGGCCAAATTCCTAGCCGTCGTCCCAATTTTTTCAGGGAGAAAGCTCGCTTCATGATCATGATTCTAGAAGTAGATATGGCTCCGGTTGAAGATGAGGGTCCTGTGGAGGGGGACGTGGAGCCTGTGGTCCCTGCTATGGACGTGGAGGCAGGAATTCCTGCTGCTAAGGAAGAGAGAAGGGTTGAGTCGCCTGATGGTCCTACTTCTGCTGGGTCCGGGGCGCTGGAAGGCCATTAAGGTGTAGCCACAGACCTTATCTCCCCTAGGAATCATTCGGTTGCGAGGCCCCTCAAACGAAGGCGTTTTTGTAGAGGCTCCCGGGGTCCTTTAAAAATGTTGTTCATGTCATAAAATCTAGCTCTGCTAGTGACAGTGCCTTGGCAGATGGTTCTGTTAACGCTCTTGTTGGTGGACCAGGGGGTCCGTCTTCTGATAATTCGGAGAGTTCTTCTGCTAGCGGAGCAGGGGGTTCGCCCTTTTCTGAGAGATCAAAGAACTCTCCTGCTAGTGGACCAGTGGACCCGCCTTCTGCTTCAAGAGGTCTGTCTGCCCCGTTTCCTCCTGGTCCGCTTCCAATGGATGCTGGAGTCGGTGAGGCTATTTGGATGATGCCTTTGGCTATTCAGTGACCCGGCCAACCTGTGGTGCGTATGGTTTTTTCAACATCGTCTTCTTCAACAGCGAGCCAAACTATTTCGCCTGGCCCCGGTGAAGGGGTTCGTCTTCCAACCTTCATAAACATTTCGTCTTCTGAAGGTGGAGAGTCCCTAGATGAATGAGGCAGCTTTGGTGATCACGAGCCTGCTGGTGGATCTGCTGAGTTGGTTGCAAAAGAAGCGCAACCGTTTTTGGCTCTGAGAGCGGCCCCTGAAGATGATCAGTCCGTTGAGGCTGCAATGGGAGATATGCAGCCTCCTACACCTCTGCATGCGGCCCCTGAGGGTGATCAATCTGTTGGGGCTACAATGGAGGAGATGCAGCCCCAGCTAACTCCGTGTGTTGCCTTTGAGGATGAACATTCTGTTGGGGCAGTAATGGAGGAGATGCAGTCCCAACCTGAGGGTGATCCATTGGTTGTGGAAGATACCGTTATTGGTACGGAGTCTGTTCATACAAAAGTGTTGGAGTCTTTTGAAGATGGCGACACGGCCATGTCGAATCTAAGATCCCCCTTGGGAGATGTGGAGGAAATGCAGGTTCTCCTCGGGAGTCTTCCAGAAGCTGTTGCTCCCCAAGTGTTCGAGAGTTTTCCTTCCCTTGGGGCGAACTCTGATGTTGAAGGTCCACTTGGAGCTTTAGTCCGCTTGTTGGGGCCAGCATCAACCTCTGTTCTGGTGGACCCTGCAGCTCTTCGTTGGCACAATCCGTTTTAGACGATGTGGCCATGTGTTATAGAATGACTCTGGGGCATAGGGCCTCTAACAAGGCTAGCACTTCTCGACAGCCTATTGTGTCGGAGCTGGAGTTGAGGTTAGAGGCCGCTTTAAGGGGGAACTCCCAACTTCGTGAACAGAACAGTGAGCTATTGTTGGAGCTAGAAAGGCAGCAGTCCATGGAAACCGTATGTACCGAGTGTATCCCCCTACAAAATGTTTGCAGTGAAGCTGAGGCCAAGTCTGTGGTCAGCCGCAATCAAGCACTTGCTGCTGAGAATTCAATGATTTTCTATCGAGAGAGGGTTCACATGGCTAAGGAGTTGGCTAGGAATGCCCAATCTATGAGATATGCGGCCAACGTGACATTGCTGGAAGCTAAAGCAGAAATCTGGGCAGCTTGTGCTGCACAAAGGCGTGCTGAAACCAAGGCTCGTAATGAGGCCAATCGAGCCAGGCAAAAGGACTTGGTGGTTCGAAGGGTGAGAGAAGACACCGCAGAAGAAAGAGACGAGTTTTTGCTTGTTTGTGTTTCTAGCATGGCAATCCTTGCTCTCCAAGAGGAGCTATGGTGTGTTCCAGAGGCTAATCGTAGTAGTTGGAGGTGCGTCTTTAGGAGCGGATTCAGGGCGTGCCAAAGTTTCTGGCATGGAGAGTTTGGGCCAAGGAACCTTGAAACGTTGAGTT
Organism: Corylus avellana; assembly: GCF_965113065.1. Taxonomy (NCBI): domain Eukaryota; kingdom Viridiplantae; phylum Streptophyta; class Magnoliopsida; order Fagales; family Betulaceae; genus Corylus; species Corylus avellana. The sequence continues at coordinate 8,941,586 of NC_142496.1, forward strand.
GGCGGGACATCCCCAATGAGGTTCGACAATCTTTGTTTACGGCAAGGGATCGAGCTCTCAGGATCGCTTGTCCTTCTGCTTTCCTTCCTTGCCCATCAGCTGAAGGTGAAGAGCCCCTTGCTGAGGAGAATCCGACTTTTGTAGATCTTGATAGTAAAGAGCCCCTGAAGGACTTGGTGGTTCGAAGGGTGAGAGAAGACGCCGCAGAAGAGCCCCTGAAGGCCAATCGAGCCAGGCAAAAGGACTTGGTGGTTCGAAGGGTGAGAGAAGACGCTGTAGAAGAAAGAGATGAGTTTTTGCTTGTTTGTGTTTCCAGCATGGCTGAATCCTTGCTCTCCAAGAGGAGCTATGGTGTGTTCCGGAGGCTAATCGTAGTAGTTGGAGGTGCGTCTTTAGGAGCGGATTCAGGACGTGCCAAAGTTTCTGGCATGGAGAGTGTGGGCCAAGGAACCTTGAAACGTTGAGTTGGCGGGACATCCCCAATGAGGTTCGACAATCTTTGTTTACGGTAAGGGATCGAGCTCTCAGGATCGCTTGTCCTTCTGCTTTCCTTCCTCGCCCATCGGCTGAAGGTGAAGAGCCCCTTGCTGAGGAGAATCCGACTTTTGTAGATCTTGATAGTGAAGAGCCTCTGAAGGTGAATGCTTTTGTTTTGGACCCATTTTTGGGCCGCTGTTTACTTTAGTATTTTGCTTATGTACTTGCACTTTCTTGCAATGAAACAAGTTTATTAGTTTCTAAAATTCCTTGTGCTCATTGTGTGTTTGAGTTTCTCTCTTTGTGTGGAAAAAGTTTGGGAAAAGGACCATTCCTGGGGGATCCTTTACGTTGTGAAATTGGGAGATTAGGATAAATATTTTGGCTGCCTAACACCATTTTAACTAGCTGTATAAAGGAGTACTGTTTTTAAACAGGTACAGAGTATACCTCTACCAAGCTGAGTGGGATGATCACCTTTTAGTTTTCCGTTATTCATACGGAGGCCTTTAATTTGATGGCTAACCGACACCGTTTTAACTAAATGCATAAAGGAGTACCATTTTTAATATGTATGGAGTATACCTCTACCAACCCGAGCGGGATGATCGCCCATCACTGTACCAAAGTACCTTCTGATGTGTTTGTACATCATTCTTTTGGAGACGGAAAGAGATTTCAGACCGTTGAGTGATCCACCTGGAGTTATTCTTAGGGGGAAGCGTCCCCAGGTTACTGAGGACTCTCCGATGCTTAAGTCAGTATTGGTGTATGTAATTTATAATGGGAAAAGAAATAAAGAAATGGATTTAAGTGAAGTTAATCACCTTTAGTTTGTTCGTGTTTCCCGCTCTTGACGCTCTTGATTTGTTTTCCTTTGCTTCTTTTGCTTGTTCATGTTAGCCAAAAGAAGACATAATAAAATTACTCGAATCCTTGTATCAATAGAAATGGTGGCATTTGGGCATTCATGAATTTGAAGTGATGCGAAAAGTGTTTTTAATGAGAATAATTTTAGAACATAATGGAACCATGTTGTTCTTATGCTTTATGTTCAGTTGTGATAAACATGTCTAATCATTGAGGTTATTTGGTGCTGAGAAACCGTCAAATGTTACAGAAAACAAAATGGAATCATTTGATTTTATGTTATGTCTAATCTCCTGACTTGGTGCAACAAGGTTAATAATAGATTAATGGGTCTTAGTATGTTGTCACTGCCATTAATTGTATCATAGTACTTTACTGTATCTGCTTCATACATTACATTTACTTTTTGTGCAACTGTACAGGATAAAAGATTCTGGTTCACACCGATCTCTTTTCTTGGTTGGAATAGTTGTTTGGAAGATGTTTTGATCAAGTCGATTTCTGTAGCTTTATTCTTTTTACCCTTTGTCATAATCTGATTTATGATAACCTATGGAAAAAGGTAATGTTAATGATTCATAGTTTCATACCTTGGATTAGCTTGAAGCTAAATGTATGTAATTCATTTGTATTTTATACCGATTTTTTGCTATTTAAAGTACTAACTATATTGTTGGTATTTTCCCACCATCAACTCCTTAAAACCCCTGAAAACTGCTATTAATTGAGCTTCATTGAATGCCGTATGTGATCAAGGATACTTTTGAGATTGCCTTGACCTCTTAGGCACAACAGAATCGGCCTAACATTTTTTCAATTGAAATCCAAATCAAAGACAAGTTCTACAGAGGACATGATCTTAAAAAGAAAAATTAGGTGGTAATCCTTTCTTTCAGCTCTTCATCCCTAGAGCCCTTCATATTCTATGTTCACACAAATGGATTGATTGGTTTGGGGTATTTTGGCAACCCTTTTACATGGTCTAACAAGAGACAGGGGAAGGGAAATATTTGTGAGAGGCTAGACAGATGCATTGCTAACAAAGAATGATCTCCATCTTTTCTATTGCAGCTGTCACTCATCTTCCTCTTCTTCCCTCGGACCATTGTCCCATTGTGTTGCATGTTGAAGGAAATTATTGTTGGCTTCCCAAGGCCCAAGCCCTTTAGATTCAAGGCATTTTATAAGACTTTTGAGGAAATCAAGGCCAAGATTTTAAATAGAGTGTCGAAATGGAAGGCCAAGCCATTTCACAGGCAACCAAAACTTCATTGCTACATAATCATTTTGTTATCAAATTGACTCCATTCTAAGGAGCATTTGTTGGGGTTTCAAGGAGGAAAAAAAAAAGAATCTCATTCCAATGGCTTGGAGTTGAATCTGTACCCCAAAATATATTAGGAACAAGATCTATGGCCAGTCAATAAAGCATTAATTGCAAAACTCTGGATCAATGCTCTCAAGAAAAAGTATCTGAATAATTTCAATCTGTTGACTGTCAAACCTTTCCCACATTGCTTCTTGGCCATGGAAAGGTATCATCAACAATAATCAATTGGTAAAAGGTGCTTGCTATTTGATTGGGGATGGGGAAAATTCAGCATCTAGTCCAACCTTCAAACCAGCTGCCAACCCTTCTTTAAATTCCCTTCCTCAAATTATGGTTTCTAATCTTATAATTCCTCAAAGTAAAAGCTGGGGTGTCAATAGATTATATAGGCTTTTTTATGTTTATTCAGCAAAGCCAAATTCAGAACCTTCATCTAAGTCATTCTCCCACACATGACACTTGGATATGGACTCCAACACCTTGGGGTCAATTTTTTGTCAAGTTTGCTCATGAGTTAAACCTAAATGAAACCTGTACAACACAGATTAAAGCACATGGTTTGGAAGGTAGCTTGGGATGTTCTCCCAATGAGAGAAAAGATGGTCAAGTTCATTCCATCCAATGATAATGAGATTTGTTTCTGACCACTTTGTAATGAACAATTAGAAACTGATATTATTAGATATCATTTAGAGACAATCTATTTGGCTAATTCTTATCAAGCGGACATCTCTTCTCTTATTAAGCAAATTAAGCTAACTGTTAAGTCACATGAAGTTACTAGGGAGAACATGACCATGGTCCCTATGGAAAACATGCTGTAGACCCCCATCGCACTTTTTAAAAGCCAACTTTAATGTTGAAATAATGAAGTCCTAGTATTGGTCATTAATAAAATATTGACTGCTTGTACAACAAAAATCAATTCCATGGAAGTAAATGTGGGTGAAGCAAAACCAGCTCTAATAGCATCAGAATTAGTGACTTTCATGTGGCAACTTTTGTCTCATTTTGGAAAGGGACTCTTTGGTTGTCATTATCAATCAATAATCCCTCTTATTTCTGCTTGGCATATTGCTCAAATCATCATGGAATCACTTCAGCTCTTTGTTGCATTGGGAAGCTTGCAAAGTGGGGAGAAAAGCAAACTTTACTTATGTTGTTAAATCACAATTGTAGTTGTTGTGTAGTGTTTTATCTTATGGAGTATAATATTTTTGGTTCTTGTTCGGTCCTCACGGATACACGCGGTTCTCTGATTTTCATGAGTGAAAAATTTGGCAACAGATTAAGCTTTGAAGAGAATACTCAAAATACTCAAAAGTAACCAAATTCCAGTGAAAACAGGACGGAAATGAGCTTCAGCCAAAGCAACACATGCAGGTGCCCACATGCAGATGCGTCTCCATGAACAAACTAGTGCACGCAGAGTAAACTTGCAAATTCAAGTATGATTAAATTAAAATGAACAAAATCCTACATTGGTCAAAATCAAACCGCAGCACATAAAATCGTATCATAATGCGGAAAACAAGATCCAATTAAGGTTTCCCACTTCTAAACAAACTCATCAGCACAAAAATTTGGAAAGTTCCCACAACAGCTTTGAATAATGTCTAGAAGTCTCAAGAGGAATTTCTCTAGGCCTCTGCTACCGGGTACTCAAACACAACATCTTTGCCAGAAAGTTTCCTATAGACGGCAGCAAAGCTATCCAGCTTGTACTCGGTATTGTTTCGTTCCTTCGGGTCTAAGAAAACCTGTCCACAAGAGCATGCATGTTGGATAAATTATTTAAGTAAATAGAAAGAATATACCACCAGCATACTCATCAAGCTGATTGTAAGCTTTCCATTGAAATCCCAAACTTGCAAATGCTAATCCAAACCATATTATCAATAGTTGCAAATTTCTTTAAACAACCAACAAGAGACTCAGCCTGAAAGAAGCAATTTCCTGGTTATAGGGCTGTAATGTGGTTACCTTCATTATCTTGGATCCATCAATTCTATATCTGACACGCTTCCCAACAATTTCAGCAGGCAATACAATATCCTCCAGCATTGCCTCATGAACAGCTGTGAGTGTGCGGCTGCGGGGCCGTTGAGCAGCAGAACCTTTCTTTGGTGGTCTCACTATCCTCCGGCTAGCAATAAGGACCACATCCTACAATGTTTTAAAGGGAATAAAATCACAGGATATCAACACCATCAACCCTGATACATATAAAAAGGAAAACATGCATATATTTTGTGGCAGGAGGAATAAAGAAAGCCCAATCACTTTAATCAATTACATTGTCTCAGAATAAGAGCATTTCTACTGAGCTCTTTAAATTTGGCTTTTCTTTAAAAATTTGAAAAAACTTACAAAAAAAAAACCATTTAACAAGCTCTCTATTCTATTTCAAATTTAACTTTGATTAACAAGGCTCTCCAAATACCAAGTGCCAAAAAATGAAAGTTATTTAGTTTTTTAATCTTATATATTCATTTTCGTTCTCTCTCATCTACCAAGAATAAAATAATAATAATAATAATAATAATATTTAACTACAGTAGAGAAAGATATAGTGAGTTTGATATTTGATTCAATTTAAAAGTGACTCTTCAAATTTTCAAAAGTGAGTTTCTCTTCAAATGTAACTTTCATTTGTAGAGCTCAATATGGATGCTCTAACTCTCTTAGAATAATATGAAATGGTTACACATAATTGGAACGAAGTAGGCCAATTGGCAAGTTAAAAAAAAAAAAAACAAAAACAGAAGAAATTTTATGGCTAAATCTTCTGAGTAACCAAAGAAAGGGCAGATAAGAGGATTTAATTACAAGGGGAGTACAAGAAAAAATGATACAAAAGTTCCCAGATGAAAAGCATTATGAATTGAAGTTTCTTCCACAACTGCATATTCTTTGAACCAAAAGGCCAGAAAGAAATTGCAAGAACCAAAATATACCAGTTTTTGATTACCTTCCCACTGAACTTCTTCTCAAGCTCTCTCACAAGCCTAACATGAATCTTGCGGAAGCCTTTCCTCAACCTGTAGGGAACATGAACGACAACCGCCTTCCGATTCCCAGAAACATCAACCTGACTGTAATAAAAAGGGAATAAGACCAGCCACCTCAAAGGCAGAAAGCCAAAAACCAAATAGTTTCAACCATGTACAATCCGTTGTCAAATTCTTACACAGCAGAGTTTATGTAAAGATCCTTCAGGTCACTTTTCAGCTCCTGGTTGGTATTTTCCAAATCAAAGAAAGCCTGCAGGAATGATGACATAGTTCATTTCATCATCAAATGTCACAACTGGAAGGGATTATCAAGTGCAATAATCCCAGGAATGTCTTATAACAGTTACTAAAATTACCTGAGCAACCGACTCTTCAAACTCAGTGGGTTCAGCATCCTTATCTTTGTGGATCTTCTTCCTTGAAGTATACATGCTGACAAACTGGCACAACAACACAAGAATGAGAAGCATATCGGAGATTTAATCAGTACAACTATGGAGATATATTAACTTGAAAATAAACCAAGATAAAAATTTGATAAAAGGGACCACTAGAATAAACTTATTTTGGGATAAATCCCCAACCAACATACTAAATACATCATATTTCTCAGGCTTAGAAGGAAAATTAGAATCAAATTATAGTACCACAAATCGTTATCATAAACTAATGACTCAGAAAGACCATTTGCCTACGACCAATAATGAAACTTAAAAGAAAACAATTATTTGTCTACAAAGCCTGCCGCCAACAACATGCATTGGGTTGAGAATAATGTGGAGCAGTCTTACTACTAAGATCGATCTCCCCGAATTGATTCACACCCATTACAACCCAACACGGTCATACGAATTGAAATGTCACGAACTCATTAGTTCAGTAACATTGGTCCCTTTCCCTACCGTCTCGCCCCAGAGAAAACAGACCAAAAGAACTATAATCCTATCTTTCATATCATCATAGAGAAAACACTTATATAGGGTATGATAAACACGGGCGTCTGTTCTTTCAAACGACAATCACAAACAATGGCAACAATCTAAGATTGATATTTCAATTCAATTTTCTTCCTAAGATTTTCTCTGAAAGCAAACGGAGCAATATATAAAGCCATAGTAATAATGTCCATTAGAAAGAAGCCTTTTTTTTCTTCATCGAGACCCATATACAGGGTCAAATAATACTTGAGACCAAACGGCATAAAAACAAAAAGATCGTAGAAGAGTAAACAGAGGAAAAAAATAATGAGAGATTTTCTTAAGAGTTTTCCGGGAACCAAACAGAGACTAAATGATTCGGCGGATAGAGTGTTCGCTACGGAGAAATGGATTGGAGGCGTACCTGGGGGTGAAGCGAGGGTCCAAGCGAACTGCTGCTGAGAGTGAAAACCCTTTCAAAAGTTTTCTTTGAGGATTCAAGAAACCCTAGGGTTTGGAATATAAATGTGTTAAAAAAGATAGAATGAACGGCTGGGATGTTGGGATATTTTTGTTGAGAGAAACGTTACGGATCCGGAATATTTTTTCCCAAGCTTTCGTTCCAGGCTGACGTGGCGTATGCCACGTCTGTTCCAGACCCACGGCCTGAAACTCACGTGGGTTTATGTTTGGCCGGCAAAACAGGTAATAAATAAATACTCGTTTATTTTATATATGAAATTATTTTTTATAACACCTAGGGACTCGTTTGGTTTGCGGATTGTCTAGTCCATTGGAAAAGGATTAGCTACTACTGGGATTAGCTATCACTGGGAATATATTAGCTAGTCCTATTCCTTTGTTTGGTTGTAACGCTGGAATAGACTACCTAATCTCATTCTTTCGTTTGGTACAATGCAATATGTTGATGAATCGAATCGTATTATGATCTTATTTCCTAAAATACCCTTATAATATAAATACAATTTATATTATTAAGGACTCTTATTCTTTTCTTTTTATTGAAAGATAAACAATTTTACTATAATTTTTTTTTTTAGTTATGTCATGTATATATAATTTTATATATATATATACACGCTTGAACACTGGTTGTACGCTTGAACAACCTGTGTTCAAGCGTGTGTGTGTATATATATATATATATATATATATATGTGCTTGAACACAGGTTTTATATATATATATATATAACTAAATTAAAAATCAAACTGAGAAAGAATAGAGAAAGAGAGATGGAGAAACAGAATTAAAAAAAAAAAAAAAAATATAGAGAATCAAAAGAAATAAAAAAAAAAAAAAACTCATAAACGTTTTGGGTATATATATACACGCTTGAACACAGGTTTTATATATATATATATATATATATATATATATATATATATATATATAACTGAATTAAAAATCAAACTGAGAAAGAGAGATGGAGAAAAAAAAAAAAAAAAATCAAAGAGAAACGATACAGAGAATCAAAAGAAATAAAAAAAACATAAGAAAAAAAAAAAAAAAAAACTGAGAAACGTTACAGAGAAAAAAAAAAATTCAAGAAACAGAGAGAGAATGAAATAACCAAGAAACAAAGAAGAAAAATCGAAGAGAAGAGAGGGGGAGAGAGATACCTTGCGCAGAGAAGAGAGATCGTTGCTCTTTGAGAGATGGAGATCGTTTTGCATAGTCTCCTTGAGAGACGTGGGTGCTAGAAGGGTGGGGTTTTTGTGGGCAATTTACACGATAATTTTAATCCTACAGGAAAGGATTAGCTAAGCCACTCGTTTTTGAGTGGCTTAGCTAACCCTGTGTGTATAGGATTAGTAATCCCATAGGAATAGACTATTCTCAGGAATAGAGTGTTACCAAACAAATGACTAGCTATACCTAGTGTTAGCTAGTCCAATCCAAGGGTCTAATCCGCGAACCAAACGGGGCCTAAATGAATTTTATTATAAAAAAATATTCATAAAATAAATGGATCATAAACAAGTTATATCAAATACCTATTTTGTCAGCCCGTGACTTTATGGCATCAAACAGTTTATCATTAGCAATTATGGGTTTCCAACCGATAGAAGCTCAGAATTTATATATGCCCACAGCTCACTGGCTTTGTTTAATAAGGTTGTCCATCCAAGTTAAGGTGGAACTGTTGTGTTTTCCAGTAACAAAAATTGATTGATGTGAAAAAAGTAAGAATTTTTTTTTTTTTTTTTGAAAAGTGAAAAAATAAGAATATTTGATATAGAAAAAAGAATAAATTTTGTTTTGTAGTAATTTTTTAATTGGAATAATAATAAAAAGTGATTGATGTGATATAAAAAATAAAAAATGTTGAAAAAATGAAAAAGTGGGATTTTTGTGCCTTTGCCTTTGCCAAACCGTTTACCGAACGGTGCCCTAGTGTGTGCTCCTTTGTCAAAATATTCTGGTGGGTTGCAATTGGTGGCGTTAGGTGGTGTAGATGGAGGGCGGCGCTTTCATCTACTGGAGGTGGAGTCGTTGGTGGGCGGCCATCTCATAGGAGCGAAGCCACCACATACCATCCAATCGTGGCTGAAGCCATCTCAAGTCCACCCATCTTTTTTTTATTATTATTTATTTTTAAGTTTTAATTACTATTTATTTTTATTTTTTTATTGAAAGGACACGTGACATATTTGTGGCACAGCTATTAACTGGATACCTTCCAATTTATAATGGATTGGAGATGATCCTATTCAGGAAAAAAAAATTAGGGTGAAATGAGAGAGAAGTGGCTTGAGAAAGGTGTCCATTTTTTATTTATTTATTTATTTTTATGAATTTTTGTATCTATCATGCCAGCCACATCCAATGCAGCACGAAAAAAGTTTAATTTTTGAGAAATACTACACATTCTAAATTTTCTTCTCAAAAATTCGTTCTCAAATGATGTGTCACCATCTCATGAGTTGGTGGCACACTTCCCAAAATAATAAATCTCAGATGGTGACACATCATTTGAAAATTAACTTTTGAAAGAAAATTTGGAATGTGTAGCACTCCTCTTAATTTTTTTTTGGGTTAAATACTCCAAACCCCCTAGGGTTTTTCAACTTTATTTTTTCCCTCCTGGGGTTTCATTTTTATCACAGGAGGTCCCTGTGGTTTTGATAATAGCCCAAATTAGTCATCCGTCAGTTGACCGTTAGTTGACTTAACGGAATTTCACGTGGACTAATTACATGTTGACACATGGCACATACTTAATTTTTTTAAAAAAATTAAAAAAAAAATGTATGTTCTAAAAAAAAAAGATTGGGGGTGGCCGAGCCACCCCCTTGGTGCCCAGGGGGTGGCCGAGCCACCACCAAATGGCCGAGCCACCCCTAATCTTTTATTTATTTTTTTTGTTTATTTATTTTTTTTAAAGTCACTTAAAAGGCAGAAAACCAAGAGCCAAATAGTTTCAACCAACCATGTAAAATCCATTGTCAAATTCTTACATGGCAGAGTTTATGTAAAGATCCTTCAGGTCAAGTTTCAGCTCCTGGTTGGTATTTTTCAAGCAGGAGCTGAAAAGTGACCTGAAGGGATTATCTAGTTCAATAATATCAGGAATGTCTTATAACATTCACCAAAAATACCTGAGCAGGCGTCTCTTCTAACTTAGTGGGTTCAACATCCTTATCTTTGTGGATCTTCTTCCTTGAAGTATACATGTTGACAAACTGGGACTACAACACAAGAATGAGACGGAGATTTAATAAGTGCAACTATGGAGATATATTAACTTGAAAATAAAATAAAAATTTGATAAAAGGGACCATAAGAATAAACTTATTTAGGGATAAATACTCAATGAAAATACAGAATACATCATATTTCTCAAGCTTAGGAAGAAAATTAGAATTGAAATTATAGTCCCACAAATCATCATCATAAACTAATGACTCAGAGCCATTTGCCAAAGACAATTAAGCAATTTAAAAGACAACAATTTTTTGTCTGCAAAGCCTGCCCCCGACAACTAGGCTTGGGCTGAGAATAATGTGGAGCTATCTTACTAGAAAGGTAGGACACATCATGGTCCTCATAGATAACAATGTCCCGTTAATGGAATTCAATGCTTAAGCCGGTCACTATTTGGACAATTACCGGCCACAAGAAAAAAACTAATTTTTTTTTTGGCAAAACCCATTACAACCCAATACTGTAGTAGGACTTTAATCGTCACGAACTCATTAGTACAATTGGTCACCTTTCCTACTGTCTCGCCCCAGAGAAAGCGAACCGAAAGGACTATTATAATCTTATTTTTATATCATCATAGAGAAAATACATGTAACGGGAAGAAGACAATAATTCCCACTACAATTAACTGTCGTATTACATTATATTAAACACGAGCATCTTTTTCTTTCAAATGACGATAAAAAATGATGACAACAATCTAAGATTGATATTTCAATTCAATTTTCTTCCTAACATTTTCTCCGAAAGCAAACAGAGCAAAATATAAAGCCACAACAATCGTGTCCATTAAAAAGAAGCGTCTTTTTCTTTTCTTCCCATGAAACCCAATTACAGAGTCAAATAAGACTTGAGACCAAACAGCATAACGAAAAAGATTGTAAACGAGAAAACAGAGAAAAAAAAATAATGAGAGATTTTCATGGAGTTTTTTGGAAACCAAACAGAGAATAAATGATTCAGCGGATAGAGTGTACGTTACAGATAAAGCCTTAAAGCTTTGTCTTCACGGATTTGAGAAACCCTAGGGTTTGGGATAAAAATGTGTTTATAAAGGACAGAATGAACGGCTGAGATGTTTCGTTTAATTTTTGGACAGTGGCGGTTGAGCTATTAGATTATACTTTAAGCAGGTTGAGTCATTCAATGAGGTTTGTGGCACCTCAGCCAGTTCCCCTTAAGAAAATAAAACAAAAACACCAGATAACACCCAAATCCACTAAAAATTAAAATTTCAACTCATCACGCACCTTTCTTTCTCTCTTTTTCTCTTCTTCTCAGATGATTCCCTTTCAGATTTTACTGCCGTAGCTAAACCTACCGCTGCTGCTGCTCAGCTAGAAAGCATCGCCCACACCGCCCACCCCACAGCCAGAATCCACTGAACCCCGCCACCCACCCCACACTGGTTGCTAAACCCCATCGCTGCTGCTGCTGCTCTGCCGAACCCCAACATAGAGTTGGTTGACAAATTAAGAGTAGAAAACATAAAAAGAGCACTTGGCTCTATCCCAACTCACAAAATGCCCTCATTATTAACCAATTTAATCAATTTGTATGCTAAAGGGAGCTTTAGATCTTATGGGTAATGTTGAGACAGTTATCAACCCTGCTAGCAACTTGATTCAAAGCCTGCTAAGAACGAAAAAGGATCAGTAGTGACAGACCGCGAGATGGAGGGTGTGACGATCGTGCCACCTCCGATGCCTGAGTGAGAGTTTGATTATGACAAGAGTAATAAAATAAGGAAAATAACGGGCAATAATAACTGAGAATAATAAGAGTAAGCGAATGAGTACGTATTTGTATTGTAGGTGGCTCCTCTTTTTATAGAGGCTGTGAGTGAGTGAACTCTAGTGGAACTCTCACTTGACTCCTTTGATTCGTGGGAGCGGTTGAAAACTGATATTATCCTTTGAGATAATATGGGAGATTCAAGTAGATAGGATTTGCACACTTAGACACCTTTTAGGAGAGATTTAGTTGGTTGCTCTTTGATTTGGGTTGTTACTCCTAGATTGAGTTGTTTGGAGAGTGATCATGCTCCCTTAATCACAGGGTTACGTGATTCTGCATGCAAGCATTTCGGTACGGTGCATAACCGCATGCCTGAGTGTGGACCTGATACGATTAGGTGATCGTATCAGGATTTGCTAGGACTTGGGCTTTGTGCCTTGGTGTTTTGGCGAGCTGTGGGCCTCTTATTCGGAGTGGGCCTTTTGGTTTTGGCTTTGGGATATATTTTGTATCAACAGTACCCCACCATTCCCTTAGGTCACTATAGTGGCCTAATGGGAATAAATGGGGTTTCGTTTTTCTTGGGCCCATGGTGGCAGAATAGGGCCTTCGTGTTTTTTGGGCCTCATTCCTTTTCAAATTTTCCACCAATCTCATTTCTTCAATTTTATTTGGCGCCTTTTCCTAATGTCCATTAATGCCACATTTTGAGGCGTGGTACGCCTTTTGAGGGACATGATGGTGGCCATAATGACAAAGTACGGCGCACGTCTTCTGTCACCTGTGGTTGACGCATGCCATCCCAGGGTTTGCTCATATCCATATGAGCGGTACATCTTTTTTGTTGTCGTCCTTTTCAAGACACTCGGTTTAATTATTCCAAGGGTTGCTTGAACTCTTTGGCGACATGTGGCCAATTTTAGCACGCAGGCTGGTGTGATCGTTCCATCCAATGGCGTTCCATTTGAGACGCTTTTTAGTTGGCTGCGAGATGCTTGGACTCCTAGTTGACAGTTGGCAAAGGGGGTTGCAACATTGATAGCGAGGATGCCTTAAAAGCTAGGGTTTCCTCTCTTTTTCCTCTATTGCCTTCGAACATCTTTTCTAATCCTTCTTAATCACTGTTTTTGGCGATGGAATTCAGCAGAGCTACTCTTCGATCTCGCATAAAAGCTTCAAATCTAGAAGTTTGCAAGGAGAAATATAAATTCCCTAAAGGCGTTCGAATTCGAGTCCCTGAAGCCGGTGAAGGAACTGTCGGTCTTGAAAATAGGGAGGAGATTTGTTTATCGCTCTAGATACTCGAGGTCGGTTTCAGCCTACCGGTTCCTAGGGTTGTTAGGGAAATTTTACACATTTTAAACTAGGCTCATTTCCAAGTTCCGCCAAATGGTTGGCGAGTTCTAATGGGGATGGCCATCCTTTGGCCGGAGCTATATGAAGACCAGGGACACCCACAGATCACGGCGAGGGAGTTCCTTTACTTATACACAACCTTCCTGTCCAATAATGAAGCGGATGACATATGGAAATTTCACTCTCGGAAGGCTGGCGCGGTGTTCGAACTTCCTTACCAGATTTCCAAGGTCAAGAATTGGAAGGAGAAGTTTTTCTTCATTTCGCGGGGTTTCGAGTTTTTTGAAGGTGAAGCTCATGATTTTCCATTGAGGTCTCAATGGGGGAGGATACCCCTGGGGTTCTAGACTTTCCCATTTTGCCGAACTCCACGCTTATTCGTTTTTAGGAGGCCATCAATTGGGCAAAAGATTGCAGTACCCAACGCAACCTTTAGACGCATGGGGATTGGTTGATTCGAGATGAGCATATGGAGGAATCTCTTGGATACAGAGATTTGGCGGGTTTCTTTGAAAGCCAGATGAGAGATCGATAGCGTAGGGTCGCCAGGTTTCCAGGACGTTTCTTCCTCGGGGCCATTCCCAGCCATTTTGCAAATGGCCGAATTCCTAGCCGTCGTCCTAGCTTTTTCAGGGAGAAAGCTCGCTTCATGATCGTGATTCCAGAAGTAGATGCTGTTCCAGTTGAAGATAAGGGTCTTGCGAAGGGGGACGTGATGCCTGTGGTCCCTGCTATGGACGCAGAGGCAGGAATTCCTTTTGCTAAGGAGCAAAGAATGGCTGAGTTGCTTGATGGTCCTACTTCTGCTGGGTCCGTGGCACCGGAGGGCCATCAAGGTGTAACCGCAGACCCTATCTCCCCTAAGAATCATTCGGTTGTGAGGCCCCTCAAATGAAGGCATCTGTGTAAAGGCTCCGGGTGTCCTTTAAATGTTGTTCATGTCATAAAATCCAGCTCTGCTAGCGATTGTGCCTTGGTAGATGGTTCTGTTAACGCTCTTGTTGGCAGACTAGGGGGTCCGTCTTCTGATAATTCAAAGAGTTCTTCTACTAGCGGACCAGTGGACCCGCTATCTGCTTCAACAGGTCCGTCTTCTGATAAATGATAATTCAGAGAGTTCTTCTGCTAGCGGACCAAGGGGTTCGCCCATTGCTAAGGGATTAGAGAACTCTCTTGCTAGTGGACTGGCCTTCTTCTTCAAGAGGTCTGTCTGCCCCGTTTCCTCCTGGTCCGCCTCTAATGGATGCTAGAGTCGATGAGGCTGTTTGGATGATGCCTTTGGCTATTCAGCGACCCGGCCAGCTTGTGGTGCGTATGGTTTTTTCAACATCGTCTTCTTCAACAGCGAGCCAAATTGTTTCGCCTGGTGCGGATGAAAGGGTTCATCTTCCAACCGTCGAAAACATTTCGTCTTCTGAAGGTGGAGAGTCCCTGGATGAACGGGGCAGCTTTGGTGATCACGAGCTTCTTGGTGGATCTACTGAGGTGGTTGCAAAAAAAGCGCAACCATTTTTGGTTCTGAGAGTGGCCCCCGAAAATGATTAAGCCGCTGAGGCTGCAATGGGAGATATGCAGCCTCCTACACCTCTGCATGGTGGCCCCTAAGGGTGATCAATCTGCTGGGGCTGCAATGGAGGAGATGCAGCCCTAACTAACTCCGTGTGTTGCCTCTAAGGATGAACATTCTGCTGGGGCAGTAATGGAGAAGATGCAGTCCCAACCTGAGGGTGATCCAACGGTTGTGGAAGATACCGTTATTGGTATAGAGTCTATTCATACGAAAGTTTTGGAGTCTTTTGAAGATGGCGACAAGGCCATGTTGAATCTAAGACCCCTTTTGGGAGATGTGGAGGAAATGCAGGTTCTCCCTGGGAGTCTTCCAGAAGCTGCTGCTCCCTAAGTGTTTGAGAGTTTGCCTTCCCTTAGGCGAACACTGATGTTGAAGGTCCACTTGGAGCTTTAGTCCGTTTGTTGGGCCCAGCATCAACCTCTGTTTCGGTGGACCCCACGACTTTTCGAGCTTGATCTTCTTTGGCACAGGCCGCTTTAGACGCTGTGGCCATGTGTTATGGAATGACTCCGGGGCATAGGGCCTCTAACAATGCTAGCACTTCCCAGCAGCCTGTTGTGTCAGAGCTGGAGTTAAGGTTAGAGGCTGCTTTGAGGGAGAACTCCCAACTTCGTGAACAGAACTGTGAGCTATTGTTGGAGCTAGAGAGGCAGCAGTCCATGGAAGCTGTATGTACCGAGTGTATCCGCCTTCAGTGTGTTTGCAGTGAAGCTGAGGCCAAGTTTGTGGCCAGCCACAATCAAGCACTTGCTGCTAAGAATTCAATAATTTTCTATCGAGAGAGGGTTCACATGGCTGAGGAGTTGTCCAGGAATGCCTAATCTACGAGATATGCAGCCAATGTGGCATTGCGAGAAGCTGAAGCAGAAATCTAGGGAGCTTGTGCTGTGCAAAGGCGTGCTGAAACCAAGGCTCGTAATGAGGCCAATCGAGCTAGGCAAAAAGACTTGGTGGTTCGAAGGGTGAGAGAAGACGCCGCAGAAGAAAGAGATGAGTTTTTGCTTGTTTGCGTTTCCAGCATGGCCGAATCCTTGCTCTCTAAGAGGAGCTATAGTGTGTTCCAGAGGCTAATCGTAGTAGTTGAAGGGGCATCTTTAGGAGTGGATTCAGGGCGTGCCAAGGTTTTTGGCGTGGAGAGTTTGGTCTAAGGAACCCTGAAACGTTGAGTTGGCGAGACATCCCCATTGAGGTTCGACAGTCTTTGTTTATGGCAAGGGATCGGGCTCTCAGGATCGCTTGTCCTTCTGCTTTCCGTCCTTGGCCATCGGCTGAAGGTGAAGAGCCCCTTGCTGAGGAGAATCCGACTTTTGTAGATCTTGATAATGAAGAAGATCTGTAATGCTTTTGTTTCGGACCCATTTTTGGGCTGCTGTTTATTTTAGTATTTTGCTTATGTACCTGCACTTTTTTACAATGAAACAAGTTTATTAGTTTCTAAAATTCCTTGTGCTCAATGTGTGTTTGAGTTTCTCTCTTTGTGTTGAAAAAGTTTGGGAAAAGGACCATTCCTGAGGGATCCATTACGTTGCGAAACTGGGAGATTAGGAGTAATATGTAGGCTACCCGACACCATTTTAACTAACTGTATACAGGAGTACCGTTTTTAAACATGTACAGAGTATACTTCTACCAAGCCAAGTGGGATGATCACTTTTTAGTTTTCCGTTATTCGAATGGAGGCGTTTAATTTGATGGCTACTCAACACCGTTTTAACTAGCTGCACGAAGGAGTACCGTTTTTAATATGTACTGAGTATACCTCTACCAACCCAAGCGGGAAGATCGCCCATCACCGTACCACAGTACATTCTAATGTGTTTGTACATCTTTTTTCTGAAGATGGAAAGAGATTTGGGACCGTTAAGTGATCCACCTGGAGTTATTCTTGGGGGGAAGCGTCTCCGGGTTACCAGGCACTTTCCGATGCTTAAGTCAGTATTGGTGTATGGAATTTATAATGGGAAAAGAAATAAAGAAATGAATTTAAGTGAAGTTAATCACCTTTAGTTTGTTCGTGTTTCCCACTCTTGACGCTCCTGATTTGTTCTCATTTGCTTCTTTTGCTTGTTCATGTTAGCAAAAAGAAGACATAATAAAAATAAATAGTATACGGCTCATACCTGAGGGATGCGGGCTAATACTCCCTATTCCTGAATTTATTGATAATAATGTCAATGGTATTCAGTATTCCAGGGGTGAATCAGCTATTTTTTGTCTAGTGTTTCGAGATGGTATGTCCCGGATTGTCGGTTGTCCTTCATCTTATACGGGCCTTCCTAAGACGGACACAATTTGCCGTCGGCTGGATCTTTCATTAGAGGCATCACCTTCCGTAGAACCAGATCTCCGTTGCAAAAACTGTGATGCCTTACCTTTTGATTGTAATATCTTGCTGTGGTTCGTTGGTAGGTTGCTATTTGCATGGCAGCCAAAGTTCTTCTTTCATCAAGTATGTCCAGACCTTCTCGCAAAGCCGCATCATTTTCTTCTTCGTTAAAATTGGCTTGCCTGTGACTGGGCATTCTAACTTCGACCAGGATCATAGCTTCGCTCCCAAATGCTAGAGCGAAGGGGGTATCTCTGATTGCTGTTTTTGTGGTTGTTCGGTACGCCCATAAGACTTTTGGTAATTCTTCCACCCATAAACCTTTGGCTCTGCTCAGCTTCCTTTTGATCATCTTGAAAATTGTTTTTTTAGTCGCTTCGACCTGCCCATTTGCCTAGGGGTGTGCTGGTGAAGAGTAATAGTTGCTGATGCCAAGTTGCAAACACCATGCCTGGAATGCTGCGTCATCGAACTGCTTACCATTGTCTGATACAATTGAGTGCAGGATATCGAACCAGTAGACCACAGATCGCCACATGAAGTGCTTGATGTTTTTCTTTGTGATGGTGGCTATTGCTTTAGCTTCTGCCAATTTGGTGAAGTAGTCAATTGCTACCACAACAAACTTGACTCCTCTTTTTCCCGACGGCAAGGGTCCTACAATATCTACCCCCCACTGTGCGAATGGCCAATGAGTGAATATTGATGTGAGATCTTTTGGCGAACTCCTCGGAATGTTGGCAAATTGCTGGCACTTCTTACAACTTTTGACCATGTCGTGTGCATCCTGAGCCATTGTTGGCCAATAGTATCCCGCCTTCAGAGCGTTGTGAGCTAGGGATCTCTTTCCCAAGTGATTTCCATATATTCCTTCATGGATTCCCCTCAAGACATAGTCTGCTTCTTCGTTAGATAGACATCGCAAGAGTGGATGTATAATGCCCCATTTGTATAGGACATCATTCTGGACAAGGTACCTTGCTGCCCGACAGCGGACTGCCTTGGCTTCCGCTGGGTTCTCAAGAAGGTTTCCTTCAACATGATATTTAACAATGGGTTTAGACCAATTTATATCATGAATGGATAGTACATACCTGGAAACTTGGTCATTCTCAATTACTGGTGTTTCTACTTCGCTTATACTGGTTTAATCCCCAGAGGGTGATTCAGAACTAGAAAAAGTTGGGTGGGCTAATTGGTTTGCCTTGACATTTGAGTTATGTGAGACATGCTGAATACAGAGTTTTGTAAATGTATCCTTGGCGCCCAGTGCCTTCTGTAGATACGGTTTGATTTTTTCTCCTTTTGCTTCATATTCGCCAGTTAACTGGCCCACCGCCAGTTGAGAGTCGCTTTGTACACTTACACTATTGGCTCCTAGTTACTTTGCCAGATGGAGTCCGACAATGAGCTCCTCGTATTCAGCTTCATTAGTTGTTGCCTGGAACTTGAACCGGATTGCGTGTTGAATGATGACCCCATCAGGTGTTTTAATAACAATTCCAGCTCCACTCTTTTCTGAGGATGATGACCCATCAACTTCAATGAACCAGACAAGCTCTGACTCACCTTCATTTGCTTCTTCAATGTCTTCTGTGAATCGTCCCAGGAAATCTGCAACTGCATGTGCTTTTATTGTGGTCCTTGGGATATACTCAATATCGAATTCGCCTAGTTCAACAGACTATTGTACCAGGCGACCCGAGCTATTTGGCTTGTGGAGAGACTTCTTTAGTGGATGACTATTAAGTACCTTGATCCGATGAGCTTGGTAATAAGGTCGGAGCCATCTAGCAGAGGTGATCAAGGTGAATGCTAACTTCTCAATTCCTAGATATCTGGTTTCTGCCCCTTGTAGTATGCGACTGGTGTCGTAGACTGGTTTTGTATTTTTTGATCTTCCATTATAAGAACAGAACTGACAGTGGTGGCAGTGGACGCCATATAGACATAGAGCAGCTCACCTAGTTCGGCTCTACTAAGGAGTGGTGGTGTTGCCAAGTATTCTTTAAGGTTTTGGAATGCTGCCTCCCATTCTTCATTCCATTCAAATGATTTATGCAATATCTTGAAGAATGGGAGGCTTCTATCCGTGGAACAGGCTATGAACCTATTGAGCGCTGCTAGACATTCCGTGAGGCCCTGAAACTTTTGGTATTACGGGGCGGCTGCATGTCAATAAGGGCTTTGATTTTTTTTGGGTTTACTTCGATGCCTTGTTGAGACACCATGAAGCCTAAAAATTTACTAGAAGACACTCCAAAGGCACACTTAGAGGGGTTAAGTATCATATTATGTTTTTTTAAGACCTCAAAGGCTTCTTCTAAGTCAGTTACATGGTTACTAGCATAACAACTTTTAACTAACATATCATCAACGTAAACTTAAATATTACGGCCTATTTGCTTTTTATACATTGAATTTACTAACCTCTGGTATGTATCCCCAGCGTTTTTCAATCCAAAGGGCATGGCGGTGTAGCAATAAAGTCCTTTGTCGGTGATGAAGGCCGTTTTCTCTTGGTCCGCCGGGTTCATCTTGATCTGGTTGTAGCCGGAGAAGGTATCCATGAAGCTTAACAACTCGTGACTAGAGGTAGAATCCACCAGGAGATCAATCCAAGGCAACGAAAAACTATCCTCGGGACAGGCTTGATTGAGATCTGCAAAATCAACACACATATACCACTTACCGTTTGCTTTCTTCACCATTACAACATTAGAGATCCAGTTGGGGTAGTCAACTTTTTTAATGAACCCTGCCGCCAAGAGTTTCTCTACTTCCTCTGCTATTGCCATGTTACGCTCAGGGGCGAAGCTTCTTTGCTTTTGGATTACTGGTTTGATATAAGGATCAACATTCAGCTGATGAGAGATTACCTCGGTGCTGATGCCAGGCATATCGCTGTGAGTCCACGCGAAGACTTCTCTATGTTTCTTGAGGACTTGGATGAGCTTCTCACAATATTCACCCATCAAGTGCTGGCAAATCTGAACTACATGCTCTGTGTTGCTGTTCACTTCTATTGGCGAGAGTGATTCTGCAAGTTCTGCTTGCAGTAGTTTCTATTCGTTTCGTGTGTCCACAGTATCGATCATTATAGTTGCTTTGGCTTGCGGATCTTTGAACAATGTCATGTAGCATCTCCGAGCGGATTACTGGTCGCCCCTTATTTCCTCTATCCCGGCTTCCGTCGGGAACTTCATTTTTCAGTGGTAGGTGGACGAGATCGCTTTCATTTTGTTGAGAGCGGTCCTCCCCAAGATGGCGTTGTAGGCTGAAGGACAGTTTACTACTAAAATTGAAACCATAACCGTGGTTTGGCATGAGGGCGTACCTGTTGTGATTGGGAGGTCGATGGTTCCCATAGGGTGGACTTTGTCTCCGGCAAGGCCAATCTGAAGGGAAGTTACTGGTCGAAGCTTTTCCCTGCCAAATTGTATCAGATTGTATGCTGGGTAGGGGTGTCAATGCAGGCGATTAGAAACCGCCTGCTAATTGCTAACCGCTATAACCGTTAACTGTTTAACCGCATTAACCGCTAACCGCCTAACCGCTATAACCGCCTAGTGGTTAGCAGTTAGAGGTTATTGGGTTTACTAACCGTAACTGCTAACTATCTTTTTATATAATATATTTTTTTTGGAAAATAATATTTATCCATATAACATAATCATTTGATCATTAAATCATTTTTTTTTTTTTTTTTAAGATACTTAACTCACAATTTGAGTATTAATATATTATCACTATAATTTATATGATTATATCACATGATCAATTGATCATTAAATCATTTGATTACATAATAACAAATTATGCATATATAATATGACATAACACATAAGTATACCAATTCATTTTAATACAACAATTAAGTATCTAGAGACTTAGTTCCAATGTATGTTATAAATTATATATATATATATATATATATATATATATATATATATATATATAAGATCAATACTTAATCATATGATTCAATGACAATTCAAATATTTTATTCAAGTTAATCATATTATTAATGTACAATGATAATGTGATTCGTATAATATCAAATTAAGTAATTGGCATTAGATTCAATAATGTGTTACTTATAACCACAATTGAAATATTAATGTATTATCATTCTAATTTATATGATTATATAATAACAAATTATACATATATAATATGACATAAGTTATAAGTATACCAATTCATACTAATACAACACTTAATTACCTAGAGACTTAATTCCAATGTATGTTATAAACTTATAAGTCTATATATGTTATAAATTATAATTATAGATATATGCATATGAATAATATAAATGTATAATATCAATACTTAATCATATGATTCAATGACAATTCAAATACTTTATTCAAATGAATCATATTATTAATGTACATTGATAATGTGATTCATATAATATCAAATTAAGTAATTGACATTGGATTTAACAATGTGTTACTTATAAACACAATTGAAGTATTAATGTATTATCATTCTAATTTTAGTAATATTTATATCACATGATGAATTGATCATTAAATCATATGATTATATAATAACAAATAATACACACACACACACACACACACACACACACACACACACACACATATATATATATATATATATATATATATATATCATATGTTTATTTGAACTTCTTTTATTTGTTGTGTTGAACTTTTTTCATATGTTGTGTTGATTTTATTTATTTATTTATTTTTAAGTTAACCAGTTATGATTAAGTACAAGTAAATGTAAATTTGGGGTCAAATATTTTTTATTTTTCAATATGGGCTCTTTTTATAGCAATTGGGCCTAAGAAGACATTAAAAATACAAAAAACAAATGAGGGTAAAAAATGCTATAGTAGAAAAAAAAAAAAAAAAAAAAAAAGCGCCAAAAAACACCATAAAAAAGCAAAAAAAAAAGCTCAATTTTAAAAAAGCGGTTAGCGGACGGTTACCTATTTCACTAACCGCTAACTGCCTAACGATTAGCGGTTGCGGTTAGTAAAATCTACTACCCGCTAAGGCGGTTACGGTTAGCGGTTATTGGCAATAAGCAATAACCGCTAACCGTAACCGTATTGACACCCCTAATGCTGGGGCGTACAGTATGTCTACAGAGCTGCCATTGTCTGTCAACACTTGGTAAATTGTAAAGTTGGCTAGAGCTAGCGTGATTACAAGTGGATCATCATGGGGATGTTGTACTTCTTGCGCATCTTCAGTGAAAGTTATATCAAACATCTGCTTTGATTGTCAAGGCTTCGGGGATTTAGTTGGGCGGTCCGTAATGTACACCTCCATTGCTCAGAGCCGCCGTTGTATGCCTTTCTCATAGCGTTTGTGGGACTGCCGCCTACGAATCCTCCGAAAATCGTTCTGATTTCTCCTCTTGCGATAGGCTGGGTTGGTTGTTCTTCTTGATGGTTCTTTCTTGGATTTGGAGGTTGACGTATCCCAGGACGTTCATTTTGTTCTCTTCTGTGCTGGAACACCCTATCAATCAGCCTCTCCAACTGGTAGCAGTCTTCTGTGTCGTGCCCTATGTCCTGGTGATATTCATAGTACTTGTCTGATTTTCTTGCTTCTGGGGTGATCGTATGGGATTTGGCCAACGAAATGCCGGGTGATTCCGTACCTGCATTAACAAGTTAGATGTTGTACCTGGCACTGGAGGTTGGTGTTGGAGTTGGCCGTGTTCGAAGCATGAAGCAGGTGCACGCACCGGATATGTTTTGAATCGATTGTCCGCTTTACGAGGTCACAAACTACTCTCTGATTGTCTGCTTTCTTTCTTCCTTTCTGGGGTTTGTTGGGATTGTTCGGCGAAGGCTCTTCCTGTTTCTTTGCCATTGATGAATTTCTCGGCTCTCGCCATGAGCTCATCTAAATCCCTTGGGTGATCACGGCTTACATCGGCCATAAACGGATTGTAGGGCCATATACCACCCATCAAAACAGGGTGAACGATTCTCTCGTCTGGGTCGTCGACCATGAGCTTTTCTTTGTTGAATCGAGCCATATAGCTTTTTAATGACTTGTCACGTTCTTGCTTGATGGTTGGTAGATATACCGCCGGCTTGCGACGTTAGCGGTTTCCAATGAAATGAGAAAGGAAATTCTTACCAAGTTCAGCAAAGGTTCCTATTGACTGGGGTTGCAGATTGCTAAACCAGTGCTTGGTAGCTCCTTTTAGGGTGAGGGGAAATGACCAACAAAGGATTAAGGACTGCTAAACCATCGATGCTGCTGCTCCGTCGAACCCCAACATAGAGTTGGTTGACAAATTAAGAGTAGAAAACATAAAAAGAGCACTTGGCTCTATCCCAACTCACAAAATGCACTCGTTCTTAACCAATTTAATGAATTTGTATGCTAAAGGGAGATTTAGATCTTATGGGTAATGTTGAGACAGTTATTAACCTTGATAGCAACGTGATTCAAAGCCTGCTAAGAATGAAAAAATGATCAGTAGTGACAGACGGCGAGATGGGGGGTGTGGCGGTTGTGCCACCTCCGATGCCTGAGTGAGAGTTTGATTATGACAAGAGTAATAAAATAAGAAAAATAATGAGCAATAATAATTGAGAATAATAAGAGTAAAAGCCTGAGTACGTATCTGTATTGTAGGTGGCTCCCCTTTTTATAGAGGCTGTGAGGGAGTGAACTCTAGTGGGACTCTCACTAGACTCTCTTGAGTCGTGGGAGTGGTTGAAAACCGATATTATCCTTTGAGATAGTATGGGAGCTTTAAGTAGATAGGATATTGTGCACTTAGACTCCTTTTAGGAGAGATTTAGTTGGCTGCTCTTTGATTTGGGTTGTTACTCCCAGATTGAGTTGTTTGGACAGTTATCGTGCTCCCTTAATCATAGGGTTACATGATTTTGCATGCAACCATTTTGGTATGGTGCGTAACCGCATGCTTGAGTGTGGACCTGATATGATTAGATGATCATATTAGGATTTGTTGGGATTTGGGCTTTGTGCCTTGGTGTTTTGGTGAGCTGTGGGCCTCTAACTGGAGTGGACCTTTTGGTTTGAGCTTTGGGATATATTTTGTATCAATAGGTAACATAGCGTAAGCCCTTGGCTTTCTTATTAGACTATTGATGGAGGGTCTATTGTTGTTACCGATATGTGAGAGAGAATAAATCTAAGGAGGGGTTCAGCGGCTGGTGTGGGGTGGGCGGCGGTGTTCTGCGGTGGGGTTCGATGGCTTCTGGTTGTGGGGTCAGCGGCGTAGGCGGGACCTTCTGGCTGGGCAGCAGCGGTGGTAGAGTTAGCCGGTGGTGGTGAAATCTGAAGGGGAATACATCTGAGAAGAAGAGAAACAGATAAAAAAAAAAAAAAAAAAAAAAGATGTGTGTGCGTGAGAGAATTTTTTAATAAATTTGGGTGATATTCGGTGTTTTTGTTTTATTTTCTTATGGTATACCGGGTGATGTATCAATGTTTAAATGGAATGCACAAAAGTGGAGTTTTGTGCAACATCCCCATAGAAGCAGCTCTCTTGTAGCTATATTCTTGACCAAGGCAAACGTGGCACCAAAAATTAAGGGTTAATTATTTTCTTAATACTTAGGTTTTCACCTTTTTATTTTTTTATTTTTTTATTTTTTATTTACATAAGTTTCAATTCGTATTACATATGGTACATGACTTATGAGTAAATATCAATTTCGTACATTTGTCACCATTCTGTCAACTAAACTAACGGACAGTCATAGGGTGGTTTCGACCACCCTTGCGGCCCGTCTGGGGGTTACCGAACCACTCCTAAGGCCCTTGGGGATGGTGCAGCCAACTCCAATGACCAAAACTATCTCCAAAAACTGTGGGGTGGTCAAACCACCCCCATGGCCTCATGGGGGTGGTTCGACTACCCCCAGACCGGTCGTAAGGGTGGCCAAAACCACTCCAATTGCAGTCCGTTAGTTTGGCTGATAGAATGATGATGGGGGTACTAAATTGATATTAACCCATAAGTCAGGTACTATCTGTGATACAAATTGAAGCTTAGGTGGAAAGAAAATAAAAAAGTAAAAACCTAGGTTCTAAAATGGTAATGAACCCAAAAATTAAATTCTTAAGGTATTTTTGTCATTTTTATAGCATATATTGCAACCCTAATAGTAGATTGGAGGCACATTAGTCATTAGTAATGCTAGAAGTATTTTTTATGTCACTCTAAAAATTATGTGACTTTTAAAATCATAATTTGATTAAAATTTAATAGTAATCATTAATCAATTACAAACTCAATCATAATTTTAAAAGTCACTACAATCTCACTTTTTTTTGACATGTCGGCATAAGGGGAGGGAGATGGGGGATTTGAACTAATGACTTCCAGTTCTCTATACTCATTTAAAACCACAAAGGATTCATAAAAAAAATTAAAAATTAAAACCACAATTGGATTAGGAGGAATCTTTATTGAATTTTAATCCAATAATGATTTTAAAAGACACATATAGGTATAAAAAAATTGGTGTAGAAAGTGGGAGTATTTGTAACATTACTGTTACAAAAATTAAGGCTCCATTTGTTTCTACGTAAAATAGTATGACTTTGTTAATAGCGTGGACCACCAGAGGTCAAACTCAATCAGATTGTTAGTATGTGATTGTATGCGGTAATATTAGAGGCGCTGGTATTGTACTACGGCTCCCTTGGAACATCGCCAATCCTACTAAGAAATGATTAAAGGATTAAATAAACCATATAGAGTTGAACTATGACATTATTCTCTTATTACAACATATATTATGTTGATGACAGTTTTCCGAGAGGTGATGTGGCGGTCAATCCAAGAGATGCTAAGTTACAAAAGAGGGAAATAGGATAAGAGCTTGCCTGGGTGTGCCGGCGAGGGATAGCTCCAATGCCTAAGCCAGTTGGTGATTTGAGAGAAAGAGAGTAAGTTGGCAAGAATAGCTTGAGAGTGATTGACCAAAATACCTGGTGGGAGCTTCTCTTTTATAGGCATCAATGAGTGGTTAGCATTCGCTGATTCTTGGCCCCACGTCCCCAAGGATCCACCTTGCGCAATGTTGGAAGGGTTGATCATGTGATCGTGGGCCAACTCTTGATCATGGGATTGTGGAGTTGGTTTATGGCTTGAACACGTTCATGGCGAACGTGGGTGGTGCTCCTAGCTCGGACGTGCTTACACGTGGCTTGGTTCGGCGTTGCAAGCTAGACCACGTTCTCAATGAACGTGGCTTCTCTTCTTAGGGATTGTGAGTTTCCCGTTTCACCCTTGGTGGGTTGACATATTTGGATCAAGGCCTTTACATGATGGGCTGGCTTAAGGTAAATAACCTTGGAGGCCTATTGGGTATTATGTGGCAAATCCATTACCCAACATATTATATCTATATTAATGAGCAAATGATGAACTATAACATTATATTGCTACATGTGATTTACAAATATTGAGTTCCCTATATGATAACTTGTACGTCATGTATATTTATACTCACTAAGACGTGGACTTGCACTTGTATCTTTTTCACCTGTAAAGCATGTGTTGTTTTATACACAATTTAGTTAATGATGGAACTTGAGAGGCTCCAAGTTCTCTTGAAGGACATAATCAAGTTATTTTTTAGGAGCTAGATTCTATAGGCTAAAGAGTATGTCGGACGAGGATGAAGACACTCCCCATGAGTCGATTATGATCATTTATCTACTATATCTTCTTAAGACTACGCTTTGAAATTAACTGTCTTTATGACTCATAGACTCAATTATGCTTTGATGAGTGATATTTATGTTAGGGGAAAATACACTTTACCCCTTAAAATATCCATGCATTTGCATTTTGGCCACAATATTTAAAAAGTGATGAAAGACCCCCACATTGTATTTGACATTGGCAAAAAACACCATCCGTTCATCAAATCCGTCTATTTGGATGGAAATCAAGTCACATCTGTGGCACTTGACATTTTTCAACTGAAACTTTCAAAAATGCCCTCGAGGGTAAATTATAAACATAAATTACTTCGGGGGGTAAGTGTAAACATAAACATAAACATAATAAAATAATAAAAACACTAACCCTAAAACTTAAACCAAAAAGTTTATATTGAAATTAAAAAAATAAAAATAAAAATTAACAGAAAAAACCAAAAACTAAACCTAAACTAAAAAAAAATTAAATTAAACTAAACCTAAACTTAAAACAAAAAGTTTATATACAAAATAAAAAATCAATAAAGAAAAAATAAACCTAAAACACACAAAAAAAAAAAAAAATAGTGGGGTGTGGCCAAGCCATTTGAGGGTTCTTCGGCCCCCTCGATTTGGCCAAGGGGGTGGCTTGGCTACCCCCATGGGGTGGTCCGACCACCTCGTATGCCCGAATGGGGGTGGCTGAAACCACCCCAAATGGTTTTGGGGGTGGCCGAACCGTCCTCATTCGGTCGGTCTGGGGGTGGCGTGGCCAAAGGGGATGGCTCGGTCATCCCCCAATTTTTATTTTTATTTTTATTTTATTTTATTTTTGATTTTAATCTTTTTTATTTTGTACATAAACCTTTTCTTTTTTTTTAAAAAAAAAATAGGTTTTTTTTTTTTTTTTTTTTTTTTTTTTTTGAAGTTGGTTTTGGTTTTCGGTTTTTTATTTTTTATTTTTTGTTTTTGTTTTTGTTTTGTTTTTTGTTTTTTTTTTTTTAACACTTTACCCCCGGAAGTCATTTATGTTTACACTTTACCCTCCGAGGTCATTTTCGAAAGTTTTGGTTAAAAAAAGGTCAAGTGCCACGCACGTGACTTGGTTTCTGTCTAAATAGACGGATTTCTTAGACAAATTGTGTTTTTTTGCCAACGTCAGATACATTGTGAGGGTCTTTTGTCATTTTTTAAACATTGGGCACAAAAACACAAATATGTGGATACTTCAGAGGTTCAAGTGTATTTTTTCCTTTTATGTTATGATGTTTTAGATTCACTTTGGTTTGTTAAAGAATTATGGTTTAACATCACTTCGGTTTGTTAAAGAACTATAGTTTAATTTAGTAACTATCTCAGTGTACAAGTGAAAAGTTTTTTGCTGCAGACTCTTTTCGGAGAGTGTGAAATCAAGTCACGTGCGTAGTACATGACATTTTTCAACTGACACTTTCGAAAATGCCATCGGGAATAAAGTGTAAACATAAATTACTTCGGGGGATAAAGTGTAAATATAAACATAAACATAATAAAATAATAATAATTAAAAAAAAAACACTAAACCTAAAACTTAAAACAAAAAGTTTATATTCAAAATAAAAAATTAAATTAACACAAAAAAAACCGAAAACTAAACCTAAACTAAAAAAATTAAACTAAACTAAACCTAAACTTCAAACAGAAAGTTTATATACGAATTAAAAAATCAAAAAAGAAGAAACTAAACATAAAGCATACAAAAAAAGAAAAAAGAGAAAAAAAAAAAAAAAGAAAAGTGGGGGTTGGCCAAGCCATTTGAGGTTGGCTCGGCCCCCTCGATTTGGCCAAGGAGGTGGCTTGGCTACCCCCATGGGGGTGGTCCGACCACGTCGTATGCCCGAATGGGGAGGCCAAAACCACCCCAAATGGGTTTGTGGGGTGGTCGAAACCGCCCCAAATGGGTTTGGGGTGGCCGAACTGTCCTCATTCGGTCGGTCTGGGGGTGGCTTTGCCAAAGAGGATGGCTTGGCCATCCCCCACTTTTTTCCTTTTTTTTTTTTTTTGGTGTTAGGTTTAGTTTAGTTTAGTTTAGTTTTTTATTTTTTTGGTTTTTTATTTTAATTTCTTTTTTATTTTGTACATAAACCTTCTCTTTTAAGTTTTCGGTTTATTTATTTATTTTTTTTGAAGTTTAGTCTTAGTTTTAGTTTTCGGCTTTTTGTTTTTGTTTAGTTTAGATTTTTTTTTTTTTTTTTACATAAGCTTTTTTGTTTTTTTACACTTTACCCCCCTGAAATCATTTATGTTTACACATTACCCCCGTGGTAAATTTTGAAAGTTTTGGTTAAAAAAGGTCAGATGCCACGCACGTGACTTGGTTTCTATCCAAATAGACGGATTTCATAGACAACTTGTATGTTTTGCCAATATCAGATACATTGTGAGGGTCTTTCGTCACTTTTTAAACATTGGGCGCCAAAACATAATGCGTGGATACTTCATGGTGGTAAAATATATTTTTCCCTTTTATGTTATGATGTTTTAGATTCACTTTGGTTTGTTAACGAATTATGGTTTAACATCACTCTGGTTTGTTAAAGAATTATTGTTTAATTTAGTAACTATCTTAATGTAAAAGTGAAAAGTTTTTCACTGGAGACTCTTTTTGGAGAGTGTGAAATCCTTGAATCTCTTAATCTTTGTAAAATTGAAATGAGAGGTGAACTATGAAGTTGATTACTAATTAATTAATTTTACCGAGGCGTTACAATAATCGTGTCACCTAGGGTGTCACAGTCGCAGTAGTGCTCGAGCTTCTCTTCTTTTGTATATCAATTTTTTTTCAGTTTTTTTTTTTTTTTTTTTTTGTTGGTGTTTTTCAGTTGTTTGGGTTTTCCTTTTTCTCGTTTTTTATTTATTTATTTTTATATTTGTTTTTTATGAACTAAAAACCACTAAAGTTATCAAATTACAATTAGAAAACATTGTAGTATGCAATCATTTGACATAAGGCCTCATTCGAATGTTTTTATTTATGTCAAGTTTTTTTTTTTGGTGCCTTAAGTTACATACGTTGATATGCATATGATAATAATGTATTTCACATTGGGGAATCATCAATTCAACTTTAATAATCCGTTTGATTTTTTTTTTTTTTTTTTTTTTTAAAAAAACAAACTTATTCAAAATAGAAAAATCTTTAGGTGTAAAGAGGCTAAAATAAAATTTTCTATTTGGGGTTTTTTATAATAAAGTTTGATTTTTATAATAAGGCCACAGGGGTAAGGCCAATAGGAGGCCAGACTTAATATTTTGGCTTTAATATACATATAAATAGAAATTTTCATAAGAGGGGAGAGGTCATGGCCCTTCCGATCCCCTCCCTACCGGCCAACTACTTGTTCTCTTGTAAATCACAGAAGATAATGACAACTACGCTAAAATTTGGGCTTTAAAATACTCGGCTCAAACTACGGGCTACAAAACACAAGTCCAAACATCATAGAAATTTCCATAAGAGGCCGAATTGTCTCAATTCTTTGTTTTCTACTTTCTTTTTTTTTAATCTAAAAGGCAAACGGAGTTTTATCTAGACGTGACTTGGGGTGTCAACCCGGTCCGGTTTTCCGGTTTTTGGCCAAAACCAGAACCGGGGTACCCCAGTTCTCGGTTTTGAGAAACTGGAACCGGAACCGAGACCCCGGTTAACCGGGGTCCCGGTTACCGGCCGATTCCGGTTTTACCCGGTCCGGTAACCGGTTTTTTAAAAAAATTGGTTTTTGGGCTTATTTTAGGTATTGGGCCTAAAATAAGCCCATTTGTTTTATAAGTTGGCCCATTTTTAAAAAAAATCTATTAGTCTTTTTGTCTAAATTAAAGAGGCTTTGTTGTGATTGTTCCAAATAATTAAAAAAATAAACCTAAAAAAGTCCAAAAATCCTAAAAAAATCAATGTTTTTGCCTATTTGGGCCTTAGAAATAAAAATTTAATTTTTTTAAATACCCTAAACCTAAACCTAAGTGTAAAAAATATTAATATATATAATACATATATTAATATATAAATATAATAATATATAAAATAAAATGGAAACCCGGTTCCGGTATTCCTGGTAAAAATCGGGTACCAAAAATCGGTACCGGAACCGGGGTACCCGGTTTTTGAATTTTTCAAACCGGAACTGGAACCGGGACCTCAGTTTCCCAGTTTCTCGGTTTTGGTTCCGGTTTTCCAGTAATTTTTGACACCCCTAGACGTGACCATAGAAGCACCTACTCGCTAGGAGTTGCATACGAGAGGTCTAGATGGTAAGAACTACATGTGCTCTCTCAAGTTTCACTGAGCCATAACCTGACCCAATCTTATCACGACATCAATAGGTGTTATCTACGTTGTTATTAGTTCTAAAGTCTAAACAAACAATGCTTTCAAAATAGAGATACAGTTAAATTTAGCTATTTTGAGCATTTTTACTGTAGCAATTTTTTTGAAAGTTGCTGTTGCACCTTCTACTCTTTTTATATTCATTCTTTTTTCCTTCTCTCTCTCTTCTCATATAATAAAATAATACTAAAAAATAATATTTAATTACAGTAGATAGTTAAAATAGATGTTTTGTTTGAGTGTAAAGTGAAAAAGTAGTAGCTAAAATGACAAAAAAAAAAAAAAAAAAAATTGTATTTTGAATCATTAAAATAAAAACCCTTACTGAATATGATCTTAGATGTTGGGGAGAGAATGAGTTATATATATTATCTCTTTTTATTTTTGTAGAATTTTTTTCTTGAACTAATACTATATATCTCAATAATATAAAAAAGAATTTTTGAGTGATCGACAGTTGAAGCTGGCATCAAGACAATGACAATGTATGTAGACAAATTTGCGGCTGAGATTGCGCCAATACACATTCAAGATTGATAGCAAAATCCAACGTCAGAAACCTGAGTTGAAGTTTGAATATTAATAATTTGTCATGGGCTGAAAATGATTGCCCAAATGTATATATACCACCTAATTTAATTTTGGACTACTCTAAGAATTCAATAAATCGGTCGTCTAAACCCGCTTGAGTTGGCCATGAATCATTTCTTTGACTAATATTTTAGAGGATTTTTTTTTTTTTTTAATGTGAAAAAGATTTAGTAAAAATTATTTTTATATTTTTAAGAGTATTTTGTATTTGAATTATTTGTTTATTCTTTAACAACGGTAGCCGAACTGTTGATAATACACATATTCGGGAGCATCATATCCTTAAAAAAATATTATTAGACCATGCACAATATATTGTCTAAAAAGTTTAAACCATAAGAGCCTATAATAATATTATATAATTAATAATAGGTTGGAGAATTCGTAAAATGAGACTATAAACCAAGCTAAAAAATTAATGTCGGACTGATGAGTAAAACAAGTAATTATGGAAGTTACTCTTGTATCTTTCTCGTGTCACTCTCAAAATAAGGTGTCTTTTAAATCATTATTTGATTAAAATTCAACAATAATCAATTACAAGGCTAATGGTGATTTTAAAAGCCACATCATTTTTTGAGAGACACAAGAGTGACTTCTAGCTTTACTCGAGTAGAACAGATAAAAAACAAGTGGTTACTACTTAGTATGAGAAGTTGATGATGAGGATAGAATCGGCTACCACGTTTGAGGCTGTGAAGGTGCATGGTGGCGCTCTCAATTAGTCTCGATCATCTTTGAAATAAGTGGTATCACATATTGGCTATTACTATACCTAGCCTCAAACAAAATTTTAAGTGGTTGGACATATTAGAATAAGGGTCTGTTTGAGTGAGCGTTTGAGATGCATAAAAGTTCGTTTGAAAAAAAAAAAAAAAAGTATCCGTTTGGTAAAAAAAATTGAAATCACTTTTAAAGGTTCAAAAATCCCAAAAATGACTTAAACACACT
Organism: Corylus avellana; assembly: GCF_965113065.1. Classification (NCBI taxonomy): domain Eukaryota; kingdom Viridiplantae; phylum Streptophyta; class Magnoliopsida; order Fagales; family Betulaceae; genus Corylus; species Corylus avellana. The sequence goes on from NC_142496.1 coordinate 8,974,509, forward strand.
TTTGGCAAAAATTTAAAAATTAAACTTTTGTCAAAAAATGCTTTTTGACTTAAAAATTATATTTCTCAAATACAATCTTAAACATGCTCTTAATTCTCTTAAATTTTTACTAATAGTCTGACATAGTTTGGTTAAGTTATAAGTCAATCAGACTTGAAGGAACGTTTACAGGTTTTACAGTCTAAGCCCCTCCAGCCTTTTTGTGTAGCTCTTAGCTTCAAGTAGTTGGACATATTAATACTAGTCGTCTTGAGTTCTTATTGATACTCTCATGTAATTGAGTTAAGTTATGATTTAATCAAGACTTAAGAAAGTGCTTTCAATTTTCACTGTGTACATAGGCCCTCTTTGTACACATGCCCTCTTTCTTGTGTGGCTCTCAAAGAACAAATAGTACTATGTTGACGTCCAAATTAAATGGATACAATTAGTTTTCGTACTTGTCTTCTTGCTTAGAAAAAAAGTAAAAGAAAAGTGGTACCACCGGACCTATTGAAGCGTCATAGCTAGGTATAGAAATAGTCACATAGCAATTAATGTGTTACATGTGTATGTGAGAGAGTTCAGTCTCCTTACGCTTCTATGGGAATGTGACAACTGAGAGATGGCAGTTTGATTTTTTGATTTTTTTTATTATTATTTTTTATTGATTTGTTCTTTTTTTAATGTATGAAACTATGAGTCTATGTTGTACACGACTTTCATGATAATCACATAATTTGGACTGAAAAGATAGGAGCAAAGCTGTAAAAGCCTGTAATTGAGCTAAATAGGGAATTGAATGATTAGGTTCGATTCATTTAATTACTTTTCAAATACAAGTTAAGCTCGTGTTTATTATTTTTGACATGTCTATACAAGAGTATAGAAAGAGAGAATTTGAACTAGTGACTTTTACTTCATGAAGCATGTTTTGTAACTGATTAAAATACCCCATATGGATAGCTCGAGTTTATTACTGAGTTAGATAATTTGTTTAAATTCTTTTCATTTGTTTTTCAAATGAATTTGAGCTTGTTGACGAGTTACTTCATTAACTTATTTTTTCTCTATATAAAATAAATGTTGTGATTGGATTTTTCTTTTCAAAAACATATACTATTTATTAGTTATTTTATTATTATTAAGATTTATTATTCAAGTAATTAAATAAATTAACTCAAATTTAAAACAATTCAAAAATGAGTTTATATTTTATCTAATAGTACGTATATACGTTCATTACAAGTGCACACACACAAGCACACGTATACACATAAATCTGCTCATGCACATAAATCCACTTATATACATACATACATATATACATATATCTATTTCAAGACTAACAATTTCAATAATTTAAGCTATGTCTATTAGATTATGAAGATAATTCATTTTATCTTTTCAAATTTTATTTTATTTTTTTTATTTTTTTATTTTTTTATGGAACTTCCATTGATGAAATTTCATGAGCATAAAGCTTTACACCATAGAGCATAGCTCTGAAAAATCATAGCCAAAAGTTATGAAGGTTACAAAGTCATAAAAATGACTTCAAGATTTCGCCAACCCATGTACAATTATATTTAAGGAACATATATGCTTCGTGCAAACTAGATCTAAGATATGGAGAGCCTAAATACAAAACAAAAAATAAATAAATAAAAAACAGTTAGAAACTAAAAATCTAGCCGTGAGAATTAAGCCCCCACACCGATCTACTCCATCCTCAACCCGAAAGCTAGGACAAACAAAATTAAAAACAAAAAACAAAATTAACATCGTCTTATTACAAAGTTAAAATAATATTATGAAAGTAATAGAAATAAATTTATACAAGTTTCTAGGAGCTTATACGAGTTGAGTTGAGTTTATACAAGTGCATCTCTTTTCTTTTAATAAATGAGCATACATTTTTTTTAAGCTCCATTCATTTAATAAATGAACCGATTGCGAGCTGAACTCAAGCGTGTTCCTGACTAGCTTTGTTCATTTAAGATAATTTTGCAGTTGATCATTAGCATGTGTATGCAAATTTTACATTTGTACACTTATTTATCACAGTTAAATCACTACTTATCATAAAAGTTTAAACTAATAAGAAGATGTAAATTTAATTATTAAATTAATATTCTAACACTCATCCTTACATGTTAGCTCAAACTCTATTTTATTAGGTGAGACCCAATATAATAAATAACCACTTATTTCAAAAGTTTAAATTAATAATAAAAAAAAAGACAAATTTAATCATTTAATTCATATATACTCTAATACACATGGATTGACATTATATATAAAATGCTTTAATATAAAATAAATGTAATAAATAAACGTAAAAGTAGCATTATCTATATCACATTTGTGTAGTGCTTTTATATGTGTTTTGAACAGACACCCAGTTGCCTATATCTAAAGCCTGCTTTTATAATAAACCAATTTCAAAATCCATCGATACCATGCTTTTCCTTTTTAGTGCTTGGGACAAAATGCAACAAATACCTCAATTATCGTTTTGATTTTTTGATTTCATAAGAAGAACACAAAATATGGGCTTGTGGGTGGATTCCAAAATCAAAATGGGTGAACTTCTCTTCTCCGGAAAGGACTCCCCGACTAGTGAAGTCAAATTCTTTCAAAACAGATTTTTTTTTTCCGGGTTCTTATGAATCTTTACTGTGATGCATGGAAAATCTCCTGACCAGTCAATCTTGTAATTAAATTCAAATCAACTTTCTTGTTCCTCATGATCAATTCCAATCAGGGACGGAACTGGGGTGGCCAGTGTAGGCCATGCCCCCCTCTCAATCGAAGGAAAAAAAAAATAAAAAATAAAAGGTTAAAAAAAAAAAAAATTATTTGGTATAACTTTTTTTTTTTTTTTTTTTTTTTTTTTTTTTTCACTTATTGACCCCTATCCACTAAAGTTTTTTATCCTTGGATCTATCCCAAGCTCTTGCTGCGTCCCGGATTCCAATCCCAGAAATTTGTCTGATTCTTCCATTGCATATATGTATCATTCATGAAGACAAGAAGTTGTCAAATCCATCATGGGCGGCAACAAATATGATGCAAACAGGCCGTTTTAATCTTGATGTCAATTTTAGATATCCTACCAAACCACCATAAATTCATTGACCTTAGAAGCTAGCAGCCACTAAGCACTAAACGAGTGGGATGGGATTCTGCTCATTGAGGGTAAGCATGCATGCTAGGAGTTGACAGCTTAATAGTGTTAACATTAGTCATCTTTGAAAGATAATATAAATTATTAAAATGCAAGGCTATTGGTTCGTTCTGCCACCCTTATTTGGCTAAATGGCTTGTCCATCCCAGTATTTTTGTTATTAAGAGACTATTAACAATTTTTTTGGTAGTTTGTGAGACTATCAATTCGGTGGTAGCTTGAGGTAGATACGTGGACTTTTCCCTAATATAAATTATTAACATCTAAACTTTTTGTCAACTTAAAATTATAAGAACATATTCATCTCGATATTTGATGAAAGTCAACTTAAATTGTTGTTATTATTGATATTGAGTAATGTTATTTAGTAGACTGTTATATTACTGACATACAACTAAGATGATGTTGTAATAAAAATCAGCTATTGGAGTCATTTTTTTTTTTTTTTTTTCATAAGTGTTGATTCAAAGCTTATTTTAAGTGTCACATCATTAAGTTGTATGACAGATTGTATAGCAGTTTACTAAATAATCTTACTCACTTGACATTTTTTAGTATAGGCTAGGTGATAGGATAAGGTTATGATTATATAGGATAATAGTTGAATTGGAATGCAATTCTAATTCATTAGGATTAGATTATTTAAATTAGTATTAGTTTATTTAATATTAAGATTATGTTATTAGAATTAGAGTTTATTTGAATTTGAATATTAGAACTTTAGGTGTTATCGCTTTAAGCTTTTTCTACTTGTATTTCTATTTAAAGACCATTTCGTTATTAATGAGAATCAGAGAATGATATTAGATATTTTGTCTAAGTATTTGATTAGCGTAATCCAGTGTCTAAAGCGATGTAAGTTGTTTTCTTCATTTCTAGAGCATTTTGTAAAACACTTACAGGGAGGTCAATGCTAGGTGTTTGACCACCATTCGACTACTGGTCGACCACTGCATTTTTCATTGAGAAGTTATTGTTCGCTCAGTGTCTCTCGTTCGACCACTGTTCGACTGCAGGTTAACCGCCCATGAAGAAATGATTTTTTATTAAGTGTGGGGACAACTAGGGTTTCATTTGACTTCGTTGACTAAGTCAATATGTAGCGTTCGCCTCCACCGTTCAACTGCCAGCTAGCAGACACCCACAAACAAGACAACCAGGAATCCTGGAAAGGACCACTGAAGCAGAAATTCAAGTCTCCATGTTTTTAGCTTTGTCTGTAGTACCGTTCGACCGCCCACCATCCGCCGGTCGACCATTGGTCTTTGTGTTTGCAGGAATCCTGGATCATGTTATCTACTGAGATGATTCCACGTGGTAGAAGTCTTCAAAAGTGCTTCACCGTTCAACCGCTCAACTACCACCGGTCGAACGCTGGCCCAGTTGTAGTCAACATCGAATCTACTTTCCAGAAAACAGGGACCTAAGTAGACAACTGTCATCCACTTTCCAGCACATGAAGCTGCACAGTTCAACCGCTCCTTTCTACCGGTCGAACGCCAGTCAGCTAAAGTCCAATTATTGTGCTGACTTGCCTTGTCCCCTTGAGCCTATAAATATGGGACTTGGCCATTCCTTTTCTTAAGCAACATACAAAGTATATCAGCTCACCTAGAGAGAAAAGCCTTAGTGCTTAAGTTTGCTTGTTTGTGTGCCAAGAGAGATTGTTTGTGATGTGCCTTTGAGCCATACTCTCTTAGAGTAATTGCTGAATTAGTTTCTAGCAAGTGTTAACTGTTTTGTTGTGTTGTAATTATTGGTTGCAGCTTGCTAGAGGTTCTAACAAGGAAAATCGATAAAAGGAGTACCGGGGGGTCCAAGAGGATTACCGCGATAGCTGGGCAAGTGAGTCGCTTGTCTAGACGGGTTCATGTCAATTTCCAAAGGCTTTGTATGTGTGAACAACTTGTATTTCCTCCTCATTTTATAGTGAATGATTTTCTGGGTCCGCTGCCCCTGAGTGATTTTTCTAAGAGGTTCTTGGTTTCCACTTCGTCACCAAAAAGCTTCTTTTAATTGCTTTATTACTTTACATACTTTGGTGAATGCTGCTTGTTGCATGTGATTAATTTTAATTCTACATTATTTGTATTCACACATATTCAACCCCCCTTCTAAGTGTATTTGGGAGTCTTGGCGTATTTTCAATTGGTATTAGAGACAGGTTCACTCCGTAAAGGATTAATTTCCTGAGTGTGATCTTGTCTACTCCCTTGATGTCTTTATATCCGGATTGTGCTTTAAATTTTGTTAATGATAATATGTTGCTTGATATTCCATATTACTCTGATTGTGATTTTGATAGAGACATTGATCTTCAAGATACTTACTATAGATTGTTTACTAAGTTCTCTGAATTAAGAGTAATCAATGCTAACTACTTGAAGAATCTTAGAGATGTTGAAAATGATAGAAATCTTTTGTTAGACAAGCTGAATGGTTCTTGTGAAAAGTGTAGTGCTTTGAAATCAGAAAATCTCATGCTTAGTGATAGAGTTAGATCATTAGAAAAGAGGTTGGTTGAATCTAGCTCTAGTAAAAATCTTCATGATTCAATTCACAATGAGTTTGTTGATAATCTGGATGCCTCCTCTTCTCATGTGAATCATTCCTCTTTGGGTCCTAGAAATCAATCGAGCTCCAAATTCATTCCTACTTGCCATCATTGCGGAGTCATTGGTCACATTCGCCCACATTGTTTTCATCTTAGAACAAAAGAATCTAAGACTAAGGAGAATGATTTCAAAATGCATGAATCCGATATCATGAAACATTTGATGGTTTTGTCTGATCAAGTAAAAGAGGTTAATGAAAAACTTGTTGCTGTTTCAAATGCTTCTTGCCAAGGAAGTCCAGTTATATGTACGGAATCTCTTCCAAAAAAAAAAAGTTCGTCAAAAAGGAAGATGATTCATGTCTTGTTTTTCATATTGCTTTAAATGTCATTAATTCTTGCTTGTGGTATTTGGCTAGTGCTTGCTCAAAACATATGACAGGTAACAAGGGCCTATTCAAGGAACTTAAGGAAGGAAGAGGAGGAGGAAATATCACCTATGATGATGGAAGCAAATCCAAAGTCTTTGGAAAAGGGGGGGTGGAAATTCCTGGTGTACCAACTCTTGAAGAGGTGTTATATGTTGTTCGGCTAAAAGCAAATCTTCTCAGCATTAGCCAATTCTGTGATGATGATCTTGTTGTACAGTTTTCCAAAAAGGAATGCAATATTTTTGAGAGCTCCGGCACATGGATAATAGGAGGTGAGCGAACTGCAAACAACTTTATGGTCTCTCCGCAAATCCTCATCTCAAATGCAGCAAAGCCACCTTGGATACAAGTTCTCTATGGCATCAAAGGTTATGGCATCTAAACTATCATGACTTGTGCAAATTGTCAAAAAGAGATGTCATTGCTGATTTGCGTAAGCTAGACAAAGTTGATCAGGTCATTTGTGGACTTTGTCAAATTGGCAAGCAAACTCGTGCTGCTCACAAGAAGAAGTTTGGAATACACACCTTTAGAAATTTGGAACTCATACACATGGATCTCATGGGACTAACAAGAATTGAAAGCATGGGAGGTAAGAAATACATTCTTGTTATTGTTGATGATTTCTCACGATATACTTGGGGTAATTTTGTTGAGAAAAAAATTAGATGCATTTGATCAAGTTCAGAACTTGTTCAAAAAGATTCAAAATGAACAAGGAAGTTCCATCCTTCGAATAAGGAGTGATCATGGAAGAGAGTTTGAAAACTTCTGTGATCAATATGGCATCAATCAAGAATTTTCTTCTCCTATTACTCCTCAACAAAGTGGCGTGGTGGAGAGAAAGAATCGGGTAATCCAAGAAATGGCACGTGTTATGATTCATTCTAAAAATCTTCCTCAATATTTCTAGGGAGAAGCTGTGAACACTGCTTGTCACATCATTAACTGGGTGTACCTAAGACCCGAGACCACCATGTCGCCCTATGAGATATGGAAAGGAAGAAAGCCAACTGTGAAATGCTTCCGGGTGTTTGGAAGTACATGCTACATTCTCAGGGATCGAGAAAATTTTGGGAATTTTGACACCAAAAGTGATGAAGGTACATTTCTTGGATACTCTTCTAACAGTCGTGCTTACAAGGTATTCAATCATCGAATAAACACTGTGATGGAATCTATCAATGTTGTGATAAATGATGATTATAGTACTTCTAAAGAAAATGTGCCTCAAAACAAGGAAGATACCGATGATCAAGAAGAAGTCTCTACTCCCTCTCCAAAGCATCTTCTCAAGAAGCCTCTTGTTCGTGTGGAGAAAGATCATCCTTTAGAAAATGTTCTTGGAGATGTCAATGAAGGGCTTCGGTTGAGAAATAGAGTGGTCAATCATATTACCTACTCTTGTCACCTCTCCAAACTTGAACCTAAGAAGGTTGAGGAAGCCTTGGAGGATGAAAGATGGGTTGAAGCTATGCATGAAGAACTTCATCAATTCTCACGAAATGAGGTATGGATTCTATTTCCTTGACCTCATGATCATAATGTCATTGGTACAAAATGGATTTTCAAAAATAAGTCTAATGAAAATGGCATAGTTGTTCGGAATAAAGCTAGATTGGTTGCTCAAGGCTATACTCAAATTGAAGGAGTAGACTTTGATGAAACTTTTGCTCTTGTGGCTAGATTGGAATCTATTCGAATTTTACTCTCCATTGCTTGTCATTTCAAATTCAAATTATATCAAATGGATGTAAAAAGTGCTTTCTTGAATGGAGTTATTCAAGAAGTGTATGTTGAGCAACCTAATGAGTTTCAAGATTCCTCTCTACCTGATCATGTCTTCAAACTCAAGAAGGCATTATATGGCCTCAAGCAAGCTCCAAGGGCATGGTATGACATACTCACTTCTTTTCTCCTAAAACAAGGGTTTGTTAGGGGAAATGTAGACATGACCTTGTTTATTCGATCTAAAAATCATCATAATTTAATTGTCCAGATTTATGTTGATGATATCATTTTTGGTGCTACTTTGGATTCTCTTGCTCACAACTTTGCTGAAACTATGAAGCAAGAATTCGAGATGAGCATGATTGGTGAGTTAAATTACTTTCTTGGACTACAAGTCAAACAATCAAATGAAGGTATTTTCATCTCTCAAACCAAGTATGCCAAAGACTTAGTGAAGAAATTTGGGCTTGAAGGTAAAAGTCATGCTCGTACTCCCATGAGTACTAGTGTGAAACAGAGTGCTGATCTCAATAGGAAAAATATTGATCCTTCACTCTATCGAAGCATGATAGGAAGCTTGCTCTACCTCACTGCCAGTAGGCCCAATCTCTATTTCAGTGTTGGTGTATGTGCTCGATTTTAGTCAAATCCAAAAGAATCTCATCTCACTCCTATAAAACGCATTATGTCAATACTACACTTAACTTTGGTGTTGTATATTTCAGAGACACAAATCTTGACATTGCAGGGTATTCTGGTGCTGATTGGGCTGGAAATGCTAATGATCGGAAGAGCACTTCTGGTGAATATTTTTACATTGGTACAAACATGGTTGTTTGGTCAAGTAAGAAGCAAAACTCCATTTCCCTATGCATTGCTGAGGTTGACTATATTGCAGTTGGAAATTATTGTACTGAATTCTTTGGATGAAGTAAATGCTAGAAGATTATGGAGTAAGTCAAGGAACAATGTCTATTTTCTGTGATAACACAAGTGCTATCAACATTTCAAAAAATCCAATCCAACACTCTTGGACTAAGCACATTGACATTTGACATCACTTCATTTGAGACTTGGTTGAAAAGGAGGTAATATCTCTTGATTTTGTCTCATCGAAAAACCAATGAGCGAACCTATTCACCAAACTACTTGATGCTCTTCGGTTTGAGTTCCTTAGGAAAGCTATTGGTATTTGCGATGAAATGTAATCAGTCCCTTCCACATGACTAGGATCTGTTTATTTTCATCCTAGTTCATGTATTTTCGCATCTCTAGTTAGGTTTGCGTTTCATTCTCTACTTTTATTTCCATTTTGGGAAGGTTGGCGGTGTTGTGTGGTACCTTGAATTGTTAAGGTGGATATATTATTTGAATGCTCTTCAAATGCTTTTTGTGATATCCTCTTACATGTGTGCCTTGGAGATACTCGTATCATGCTTGAGTTGATTATCTTTACAATGAACCGTTATTGGCATTATCAAGCATAATTTTTTTGTGGCACATCTCAGTCATGCTATATCTATACACTTAAGTTTCAAGGACGAATGTCAATCCATGACAATTTGTTGTTTGTTGGACAAATCATTTGCATAGATTAGAGTTTCTTGCAGGTTGGATTGATCAAATGCTAGTTGAACCTAGAGCCTAAAAACTCCTACTCAAATTCCTTGTCTTGGGCTTCTTTTGTTAAATTGAAAGACACTTTCTCAAAAGAGAAACTTCAAGTTAAATGTACAAAATGCCATAATATTGCCAAGACTAAGGGGGAGAGCATTGGATGAAGGTAGCTAGGCCCTAGCAAGATAGGATTTGACTTCTAACCACCAATACAAGACATAAATTTCTTGCTTTTGGTTTGGAAGTGTTATGTGGTTCTTTGTCAATATATTTTTGTCCATCGATTGGCTCCTAATTGAGGCTTGTCACACATTTCACAATGGCATGACTAGTGATGGTATATATTGATATTTGCATGGAGAGTAAAAATGACTTTGATCATTCATCTTTTGATACTCTTGCATGCTTTGGATATTTTTGGGACACTCAACTAGAGTTTTTCTACTCTTACTCATGCTTGTTAAAAGAATCATACATTAAGGGGAGAAGTTGCTTTTCATGATTCAGTCGTTCATGAATTTTTGTTAAAGTTTGGGTTTGAGTCTTCCTATTCTCCATACGTGTAATGTTTTGTTTAAAGTGTTTCAGGAAATTAATGCTCCCTTGTCAATGTGTGACAAAAAGGGGAGTAACATTTGGAGGTTGGTGAAGGAAGGAGTTGACATCCATGAAGTCACATGTTTCTCTCGTTATTAATCGGATGTCTTGAGGTTTTTGGTTTTGTCACTAAATTGCTAAAGGGGGAGTTAGTTAGATATTTTGTCTAAGTATTTTTGGCATAATTTAGTGACTAAAATTATGTAAGTTGTTTTCTTCATTTCTGGAGCATTTTGTAAAACACTTATAGGGAGGTCAGTGCTAGGCGTTCAACCACCGTTCGACTACCGGTCGATCGCTGCATTTTTTGCTGAGAAGTTACTGTTCACTCAGTGTCTCTCGTTCGACCACCATTTCACTGTTAGTCAACCGCCAATGAAGAAATGATTTTTTTTATTAAGTGTCGGAAGAGCTAGGGTTTCATTTGACTTCGTTGACTAAGTCAACATGTAGTGTTCGCCTCCACCGTTCAACCGCCAGCTAGCAAACACCCGCAGACAAGACAACCAGAAATCCTGGAAAGGTCCACTGAACCAGAAATTCAGGAAAGCATGTCTCCATGTTTTTCAGCATTGTCTGTAGTATCGTTCGACCGCCCACCTACCACCGGTTGACCGCTGGTCTTTGTGTTTGCAGGAATCCTAGTTCATGTTATCCACTAAGATGATTCCACGTGGCAGAAGTCTTCAGAAGTGCTTCACCGTTCGACCGCTCAACTACCACCGGTTGAACTCTAGTCTAGCTGTAGTCAACATCGAATCTACTTTCCAAAAAACAGGGACCTAAGTAGGCGGTTGCCATCCATTTTCTAGCACATGAGGCTTCACCGTTCGACCGATCTTTTCTATCGGTTGAACGCCAGTCAGCTAAAGTCCAATTATTGTGCTAACTTTCCTTGTCCTCTTGAGCCTATAAATATGGGACTTGGCCAATCTTTTTTCTCAGGCAACATACAGAGTATATCAGCTCACCTAGAGAGAAAAGCCTTAATGCTTAAGTTTGCTTGTTTGTGTGCCAAGAGAGATTGTTTGCGATGTGCCTTTGAGCCATAGTCTCTTGGAGTAATTGCTAAATTTGTTTCCAGCAAGTGTTAGTTGTTTTGATGTGTTATAATTAGTTTGTTGTAGCTTGTTAGAGTAACTAACAAGGAAAATCGATAGTAAGAGTGCCAGAGTTTCCGAGAGGACTACCGCGGTAGCCAGGAAAGTGGGTTGCTTGTCTAGACAGGTTTGTGTCAACTTCCAAAGGTTTTGTAAGTGTGAATAACTTGTATTTCCTCCTCCTTTTATAGTGAACGATTTTCTGGGTCCACTACCCCGGAGTGGTTTTTCCAAGAGGTTCTTGGTTTTCACTTCGTCACCAAAATACTTGTATTAATTGCTTTATTGCTTTACATATTTTGGTGAATGTTGCTTGTTGCATGTGATTAATTTTAATTCCGCATTATTTGTATTCACACCTATTCAACCCCCCCCCCCCCCCCCCCTTCTAGGTGTATTTGGGAGTCTTAACGTATTTTCAAATGAATTAGACGTATGTCTTTGTAGTCTTCTCCTACCCTAAGTGGAGTATTGTGGTGTTCTTCTACCCTAAGTGAAGAAGTGTGGTCTCTTCTACCCAAAAGGAGCTCTCAAATCCCATCTCAAGTCACTACCCAACCTCGAGTACCTATCACTAGGGCTCTAAACCAAACCCCATAGATTGAAAGTCACTTGTTTTCGATAACTAACCCTATGAGTTTCAAAAAATAAAGTTTGAATAAATTTGATATAAAGATCGATGATAATCCCGTTAGGGTATTAATCACATTGGAGAATTTGTTCGGAGCTTGAAATGGAGAGAAATCAAGGGCCATTACATCCATCTATTGATGTAGTGGCGCCATTTCCCAATAGATGCAACTCTTCCTTTACAGAAATGCAACCCTTGGAAAGGTTGTTTTTATCCTTTATCAAATGACATCTCCCAAGGGAAACCTATCACCATGCATGGGAGATAATTGCATGGTTGAGGGTGCACACTGTTATAGTGTGATCATTCCCAACATACGCTGGGTATGTTTGGTAAACGATTTTGTTTCGGTTTCAGTTCGATACTATAGCAAAAATTGATTGATGTGAAAAAACGTAAGATTGTTTTTTTTTTTTTTAAAAAAAAAAAAAAGTAAAAAAGTAAGAATGTTTGGTATGGAAAATTGAAAAAATGAAAAAAAAAAAAAAAAATTTGTTTTATAGTGATTTTTTTTAGTTGAATTGTACTAAAAAGTGATTGATGTAATGTAAAAAGTAAGAGAATATTGGAAAAATAAAAAAGTTGGATGAATTGCCTTTGCCAAAAGCGTTTACCAACTGCACCCGCTTTCATCTCCCACATGAGCATATTATAATAATGGTCGATAGGATTTTCAGTTGGACATGATTTCTCTTGGTACCAAAATTGCCCCATGCCAACTTTCATCTGTAATAGCTATAGATTGGTGTCATAACATTGTCCTACGTGCGCACACTTATGTCATTATCGTATTTGATCGCACCCTTTACCATATGTTGCCCAAGGAGATGAAGAAAGGTAAGTTTTGGTTTTGTTATCATAGTTGACTAATTGTAGTGACAAATTTTGAATGTACTTAGAATTGTAAATTCTATGTACATTAATGTATGCTTTTGTCAATGAAAAATTATGTATATGGCATAGAGCTCTAGTGTCTCAGTGTTGATGAATATAGTTCACACACAAAAAAAAAATATAGCAATTTTCACTTCGTATTTAATGTCAAGGTATAGTAGTAGCGCTTGAGATGATTTTATTAGGCATTATTATTGGGGGATTACATAGATGAATCATTCTTTGAAAGTAAAATTTCTTCCGTCTCCTATCTTCACATGGGCCAAATCAACTGATTTTGATCGGTTAGGGTTGGTCCTATCAAGCCGCTCGCTATTAGTTATTGCATGGTCCCCCAACAAAAAATTAATTAATTTTTATATACCAAATATTATGGAAAACTACGCTACATCAACTTTGAGAAATAAAAAAAATAAAAAATGAATAAAAAGAATAGTGTATTACATTACTCAGAGTGTATAGCTAATAAATAAGAAGTTACAAATTGTGATACTACTTGTTGATGACCAACTTAGTTAAATCAAATGAATATCATCAAATTTGTCAATTTGAAAGATAACAATTTTTTTTTAAAAAAAACATCTAATTCAATTTTTAGACCAATTTAATGCTTTCTTTGTTGGTGGGGTCTTCCTAGAGGAGGAAGTCCAACATGCATTAATTAGAATATCTTGTTTCCAGAATTGGGTCATTCAGTGGATCTGAAAATTAAGTTTGGCCAGTTTGTTCTTAAAAAAAAAAAAAAAAACAAAAAACGAAAAAAGCTTTAGGGGTGCTATGACACCCGCTAAGCCTCAAGTGGCTCTGCCACTGGTACCTTGCAATTACTTAAATTATATAAAACTATAATAAATATTTGACGATTTATTAAAAAATTAAAAAATATTTTTCTAATCCTTTTTAAATTTGCAAACAATAACCATATGTGAAATATAAGCATAAATTAAAGCTAACTGGTTGGATAGGGAATCTAGTTGCTTTGAAAATTAAACATCTGAAAAATCAAACATTTCCAACTACCTAGAGGACCCATTTCTCCCACTTTTTTGCCCGTATCTGATGTGATTTTCCAAGTCGGCTAAGGACAATGTTCAACGAGAAACATGATTCCTCAATTATATTCAACTCTAAAACTCCTCCACCATCCCGCTAATGGGACAAAATAGAAAATGGGAAGATGACAGAAAGTTCTTGGAGGATTAGGGCATTTACTTTTCAAAAGAAAGAAATGGGGGAAGATTGGAAAAATCCACCTTCAACTTTTATTGGTTTTGAAATTATCCTTTTAAAGTTAGAAAATTCTCAATTAAGGGTATTAAATTTTCATTTTCTTTTAATTCTCTTCCGACAAGATTTTTCGTTAAATCTTATCAAAATTCTTTAAATATCTTTTTTTAATTAAAAAAAAAAAATTGTAAAGATTCATGCATCTATTTTTTTATTAAAAAAAAAAAAAAAAAAACATATGTGTAATGTTTTTAGAGAATTTTGACAAGATTTAATAAAAAATCTTAACAAAAGAAGGTAATTTAAATAAATTAAAAGTTCGATACCCTTAATTAAATTTTTTTTAACTTCGATAAGATAAATTCAAAACCCATGAAAGCTCGAAAGGGGGTTTTGAAGTTTTTCCAAATAAAAATGAACAATTTTTTTCTTTTTCTTTGGATACAATACAATATAAAAGTCAGACGAATAATTGAATGAACAATTTTTTTTTTTTTTTTTTTCTTTGGATAGAAACAATAAGATAGAAAAATGAACAATTACTTATCACTTAATGACATAATCCTAAACACTAATTCATCAACAGTTGGTTGGATTTCCCAGAACAAGATCTTTTGTTAGTTCCTCATCTGCCATAGTCCTTCCATGTTCCTCATGCTGCCTGAAAAATCATTCTCAGCCCAGTTATTTTCTACAACGTGGGAATTTGTAGCAGAATTTTCAAAATTCCCCAGTGTTGCTGGCATACTTCCCAGGTGGAAGGCTTCCATCTCATAGCCATTGTTGTCAGCATAATAGCTGGCCTTTACCAATGTGTCATAATCAGCATGAAATGGACTTGTTGGGTACTCTGAAATTTGACATATTTGGGAGATATTCATTGATTCTGAGCCTGGATTAATCTGCACATGCAGGGGATCCAAACTCTGTATTGCTTCTGCTGCTGCTGCTGCTGCAGGCTGTTGATGGGGATTGTCAAGAGGCTGATGAGGGATTCCTGAGTCCTGGAAAAACATTCCTCCAGAAGATGATGATTCTTGTATCTTTTGAAGCAACCTCGGCACCCAATAGCACCGAATAATGTCTTGAAATGCTGCGCTGTTTGTCTCAATCTTAAAAAGCCTTGCTTGTTTCTGCACCCGAGTTCTCCAATAGTTCTTTATCTCATTGTCTGTTCTTCCGGGTAGATGTTGCGCAATCTTTGACCACCTAAGATTAACCAAATGAACAACAAAATTGCATTAAAATCAGACCATAAATATACCAACAAATTCTACTTCACAAAAATTAATTAAGAAAGTGATGAGAAAATTACCTATTACCCCACTTGGAGTGGAGTTCAAGAATCAAAAGCTGCTCTTGTGGGGTAAGATTCCCACGCTTTACATCTGGTTTTAGATAATTTAGCCATCTCAATCTGCAGCTCTTGCCAGTTCTCCTCAACCCTTCAAACAGGAAAGGAAAATGGTTAACAAAAAAGCCAATAAATGATATCAAATTGCTACATCTTTAATTTACTGCTAATAATAAGCAGCTCAGCTCACCTGAACGTTTTGCAAGCAAATTCCAACGGCCCTCACCATGATGAGTGATATAGTGAATGAGCAGATTGTCTTCTTCAAGAGTCCATGGCCCTCTCCGAAGCTCATTGTCATCTTCACTACAAGTAGACATGGCGATTACTTATCAACAAACAACCCCAGAATCATGCACATGTATATGTGTGTGTAAAAGGAGGGCTTTCGGAGTCTTGAAGCCAAACCCCCCAACATTTATATGTCACAACTGAGCTTCAAAATTTCACCTTTCTACTTTTTTTTACAGTTTTGGGTGGCGGGGGGCTAAAATGGTCTAATGCATATAGTTCATCCTCAACTTTTCAAAAAGTAAAAAGTTTCGGGAGATAAATTCTTATATATGCAGTTTCCATTCACCTTCCATTAGGGAAAAGCCAAAAAAAAAAAAAAAAAAAAAAAAAGAAAAAGGAAAAAACAACTTTTTTTTTTTTTTTTGCAAATTGGTCGGTTCCTTGGTCTCTTAACCTGTTCTCGATCAGAATGACAGCTTGTGACTTGTCCACGATCCCCGAGTTCAAGTAGGAAATAGACATTTCTAAAAGTCAAAGAAAAGAGCCAAAAGCATTCTTCCTTTTTACCATTAATCATATTCCAATTGTCAGAAAATTTGAAGTATTGGCTCTTTATTTTATTTAAAGAAAAATATTGTATTATTAGTCTTTAGAGTTTGACTTTTTATGGAATCACTTCCAAGTATTCAAAATTGATTAAAACAATCATTAAGGTTTAATGTGTTATCAAATCATTCTGTATGTCATTCTTCAATTTACTTTTTATGATAAAATGTCACTTTATATCAAATAATTTTCCCAAACGTGTATGTATCGCACAATTAGCTTCATCACTTCTGATGTAAAAAGGATGGATCACCACATCAATTGCACCTCATTAAAACAAGCTAAGTCATTAAATATGTCCCAACCTCGACCTCCTTACTATGGGAGGCGAGGTGGTTCCATCAATCATCTCCACTAGATTCACCAATGCCACTTGTAACCCTCCATGATTTTGTACACAAACCCCTTTGAATTCCCGGTGAACTTGTCGAACCCAAGTGGCGCCTCTTCAATCTCCTTGTATGACAAGAGCTTATCCGATGACATGTTGTGCAACATCTCCTAGACGTAGATCTTGCGCATCTCCACACTGACGGTGTTGGCATTTGCATGGTTACTCAAGTTCTCGATGGCGATGAGCTACATGATTGTGGCATGACTGTTGATCCGCTTGTTGGCTTACTGATGGCAAGAATCGTAGGCGCCACAATGGCAAGGAGCTTGTCCTCCTACAATATAGGAAAATCTATGTGGATGAAATTGTTTGAGATTGATTTATTTGGGTCCTTGACTCAGCTGCCGAAGACAGTTCTAATGGTGGAGACCGTCTTAAAGATATTTGGGAGGTTTGGACAGTTTTGAGGCAGAATGTGTTTATTAGGGTTTTAAATATAGATTGCCGATTTATAGCTTAGAACTTTGGTTAATATTAAAGTGTAATGCAAAGTAAGTAGCTAGATTCTTTGCAAAAGGCTTTTGTTTGGAATTTAGCGCCTGAGGTAAGTAATCGCCAACAAAGATGCTTAAGTGCTAAATCTTTTCCACCATGAAAATATTATGTGTATAACTATGCATATCAAGCTAGCATGAAACTATTAATTTACATGTTGTGAGCTTAAGTTTTTACAATAATATTATTGATCAATAATATTATTGTAAATTAGCTTGTAAAATGATGTTTAATATTAACAGATGCTAATTGATGGGGATAGTTTGGAGGAAATATTCTCCAACCCTTTTTTTTTTTTTTTTTGAATCAAATTTGCTCATTCTCATTACAAAAGATAGAGCATTGATCTCCATCAAAACAAGGTCTTGAATACATTCAGGTGACTCATTGAGCCAGCACTTATCTAAGAAACATGATGTAGCCTCCTTAGACAGAGCATGAACAACACGGTTTCCTCCCTTGTGAACGAACATCATCCTCCACTGAGATAGACTTTCCAACTCACATTTGATATCCTCCACCATAAGTCTTGTTTTGCTCCAGTCCGTCTCCTTCGAGTTCACCGCATTTATCACTACTTGAGCATCCTCTTCAAAATGCATATTACAAAAGCCCATTTCCTTACATAGGTTGATTGCCACCAACAGTGCCCTTGCTTCTGCCACCGATGGGTCAAGACACCCCACCAAGGTTTTACAAAGAGC